>NW_007260120.1:954691-991459 GCF_000164805.1 Carlito syrichta
AATTATAGGCATGCGCTACACGCCCGGCTGATTTTTTGGTTTATTGTAGAGATGAGGTCTCGCCTGCCCAGGCGGGTCTCGAACCCGCGGGCTCAGGCAATCCACTCACCTCAGCCTCCCAAAGGCGCGGGATTACAGGCTGAGCTACCGAGCCCGGCTACAAAAGAGATATTTTAAAAATTATTTTTCAAAGATTGACAATATATTTTCTTTTCTTTTCTTTTCTTTTTTTTTTGAGTTGGAGTCTCACTCTGTCGCCCAGACTGGAGTGCAGTGGCCACTCACGGCCACCGCAGCCTCAACCTGCTGGGCTCCGGTGATCCTTCCGCCTCAGCCTTCCAAGTAGCTGGAACTACAGGCATGCGCTACCATGCCCAGCTTATTTTTTGATTTATTGTAGAGATGAGGTCTCACCAAGTTGCCCAGGCGGGTCTCAAACCCGCGGGCTCCGGTAATCTACTCACCTCAGTCTCCCAAAGGCTGAGCCACCGAGCCCAGCTGACAATACATTTTCAATAGCAATATTGGAGTATACCAATGGCTCCCATTAGGTATTACTTTTAACTTTGTTTTGCCATTTAGTACATATAAAATTATAGTTTATTGTTGCTTTAATTTTTTTTTTTTTTTTTTTTACTGATAGCATAGTTTTTGTGTTTAGTGTGTTCCGTGTGCATTTTGTCTCTATACACCTTTTGCCTGGTTACCTATTGGATGACCTTAGAAGTACTGCATTTTAATTGAGACCTAAGATACTAGAAGCAGAGGTGGATTCAATTCCCACCTTTGATACTTCCTTGATCTTGGGCAAGTTATATTTCATTTCATCAAGCTTCAGATTTTTGATATTTAAAAACAGAAGCACAAATAGGACATTCCTCACTGAATGATTGCAAAGATCAAATAAGATAATGCATATGAACCACTTTAGCATAAGATCTAGCACCTAAGAAATGCTCAATAAATATTAGATGGTCTTCACTATACTTACTTAGAGTCATTCATCTACCTAATTTTTTTTCTCCTCTTCTTCTTTATCATATTTTAAGTCTTTTGTCCTATTTTCTCTTACCCTTGGATGGTTGAGTTGCTGGGGGTCAGAGGTAAGGGTGGTGGGGTTTGTTCAGGGCAAGACCTGCCATCTAGTTCACATATGGGCATGATCTGGTTGGACTACACAGCATCTCACTCCAGACAACTGTCTGCATTCTTGTGCTTTGGGGACTGTTGGCCAACAGTGGAATTGCAAGACTGGAAGGATATACAGAGACCCCATTTTAGCTACCCCAGGCCTTCTAATTACTGGTGTTCACACAGGATTGTTGCGGTCAAGTTACCCCATTTGCAGGGATATTCAAGGAAGAAAGTAGCCTCCTTGTTTCCAGCCAGTTTGGCCTCCACTGCTTATTCCTGTGACTGAACTGCAGTTGCAAACCACATTCCATTGATTTCTCCTCAGAAAGGCCAGTGCACATCTGTTTAGCCCTTAGCAGTTGATAGGTACTTCCTATATGCTTTCTTCCTGAGACTTGACCCCTGGCATGGGCATGACTCAGCCATGAAGGTCTGATGTGTGCAGAATCCATTGGGTTGTATTAAACTAGCTATAAGCGTTGGGACCCAGTACACCCCTGTTCCTGGTGGCAGCATTCACAGCAGCTCATAGATGGAAGCAACTCAGGTGTCCATCAACAGATGAATGGATAAAGAAAATGTGGTGTGTACCTCCTTACAAAGGAAGGAAATTCTGACGTACGCCACAACATGGATGAGCCTTCCTTATAGTATTATGATAATTACTTTTTTCTTTAGAATGCGTTTCCAGGACTGGGATTACCAGGTCAATGGGTAGATACATTATAATGACTTGTTATATGTTGCCAAAATGTTTCACGAAAGATATTTTTTAAATTATTAATTATTATTATTATTAAACCATTAAGCCACAAGGGACCATCAAAGGACATATACTGTATGATTCCACTTACATGAAGACAAATACTGTACGATTCCACTTACTTGAGGTACCTAGAGTAGGAAAATTCATAGAGACAGAGAATAGAATGTTGGTTTCCAGAGGCTGGGGGAAGGAGGAATGGGGAGTTATTGTTTAATGGTACAGATTTCAGTTTGGGAAGATGGAAAAAGTTCTGGAGATGGACAGTGGTAATAGCTGAACAACAGTGTGAATGTATTTAATGCCACTGCACTGTACACCTAAAAAGGGTTAAAATGGTAAATTTTTTTACATTTATGGAGTGATGGTTTTAATGTGTAATACAAAAAAAATACATAGAGGATAAAATTCAATACCAGAAGACGTAGAAAACAGAATTCAGACTCTTCTCTGACAATATCACGAGTCAAGAAGCGTTTACTGTTAATTTAGTGTTAAGTCTAAACAATTCTATTAACATAGTATTATTGTATGAAAATAATAATGAAAAGCAAAACTAATAGTTTAAGAGTTTGACAGATTATTAAGCTTACATAGCTTACATTTCAATATTTATTTATTTTTGAGTTGGAGTCTCATTCTGTCACTCATACTGGAGTGCAGTGACCACTCCCGGCCACCGCAGCCTCGACCTGCTGGGCTCCAGCGATCCTTCCGCCTCAGCCTTCCGAGTAGCTGGAACTACAGGCACGCGCTTACCATACCCAGCTAATTTTCGATTTATTGTTGCCCAGGCGGGTCTCAAACCTGCAGGCTCAGGCAATCCACTCACCTTGACCTCCCTAAGCACTGGGATTACAGGCTGAGCCACCGAACCTGGCCTCATTTCAATATTTAATAGCTAATAATGTAACTAATACCTATTGCTGGTTAATTCTGAATCAGATGCTGTGGGAAGAGGTTTGCCTTCATTATTACTTTAAACTTCATTATAACGAAATGACACATATACTACAACCTGTGACTTTAATTAACTGACCTGTCCAAGATTATAGAGGTATTAATTGCCAGAATAGGGATTACAGCCTAAGTAAACTGTCTCCAGAGCCCTAAAATGCTAAAATTTATGTTAGGTATGTTTTAGCACAATAAAATATTTTTAGAAAAGGAAAAAGAAAAATAACTTAGACCTAACCAAGAACATGAAGAATATGAAAAGAGGTTAGTTGAAAAAACTCGACAGCAACTTCCTGCTAAGTTTACAACTCAAGGCAGAGGAAAATGTTAGCTCTGATTGTAGAAAACCAGCTCTGTCCAAAGCATTTGAACTTGAAACTCCCTGTGGTTGTGGCAGCCTGGAGAGGACTCATGGTCTCCACTTGCAGAGGACCAATCCCCGGGACCTGAGTGTTCCAGAGAAGATCTGTAGCCTACAAGCAACTTCTGTTGCCCGAGGTGGTATCAGTAATTTATAGACTTAGAAGCACTGTTGAAGTATTGGAGAAGTTTTTACTTATTAGATTGAGCTTTTTAAGGACTTAAAATGAATGTGTTAAATTCATAAATATAGTTTTGAAAGTTTAATTTAATGAAATTGTAAATGGTGCCAACTGAGATTTCAACTTGTTTAAATCTATTCAACTTGAAGTAATCCAATGCATTTATAAATGGAATAATAAGATTGTAAGCTGAACACACACCTAAGGAAGATGGACTTTTGAGTTGATAATTTTAATACATTTAATATTCATTTAAAAACTGAAGTATCTTACATGATATTTTCTGAGCATAAAAGCTGCCCACATACATCAGAAAACTCATACTGACAGTTCCGATCCCAGTTCTTACTGCTCCAAAGCACAGTTGCTGATTTATTTGTGGGATTCTCCCAGTAGAACATAAACTCGAGGCCACAGGCACGTTCATTCGTGTCCTTAGCACCCTAGTACAGCTAGAGGCGCACAAAAGACACTTAACGAATGTTCGAGGGAAGTGGATTAGAGGGACAAGAAATACTTCAATTGATCCAGATGCTATTTTTGTTCATTTTGTACGCATGCACCTCCCAGGGTCCAACGGTAACTTCAAAACAGAATCTGTGTGGACATTTGCTAGATGAAGCCATCTACTTATTTTAAGGAATTACTATAAATATATTTATAATAAATGTCATTTAATAAAGCAGTTAGAAGAAGTTAGGAGGGCTACTATTTATTTTCATCTTCCTGCAGTAACCTTGTTCAGTAGTGTCTACGCAATGGGTGTTCAGTTCATGTTCCCCATGCACTCTCCTGAAAGCAAAATGTTACTGTTGTGAGCCTCCTTTCTATGATGGCCAAGGTCATGTGGAAGACCATTCTCCACCAGGTTGGGCTCAAAGTCACATCTCTGACATCCAGAGGCACTTTATTTGGATGGAAGCATCAGGATGTCAAGCTTGGTCACAAGTGAAGAGAGGGCTTCCAAAGCATCTTGTGAAAGTTGGGGAAGTAATTCCCTTCGTGTGTGACAGAACGGTGTCTTCATGCCTGGCTTCCTCTTTTGGCACCTCTCCTCTCGTGGGAGATGGCTCCCGAAGTGAAGAAAGCGATGGCTGCAGGCCCTTGGCTCTCGCACTGTTAGTGATTAGCTGTTTTCAGCAATTATGCGCTTGCATCGAGGGAGTGACGCTGGCGCCTCTGGTAATGAGCTGACTTCAGCTTCCTCTCTGACTTCACTGGGTCTTCGTAGTGGCCTCAGCGTCTGCTGACTTTGCTGCCAATGTGACATGTTCCTCTCGGCCAACATGAAAACTCGGGAAGACATGCCAGTCTGCCACAGCAAGGGCCTGAAGGAGCTTCAGGAGAGAAATCGGAAACTGGATGAAGCCAGCAAGCAGACTTGTCCCCAAGGAGTGGGGACATCAGCTCGTTCATCCTGACTACTGAGCTGGAAACTTTCAAGAATAACTTGTAGCCAAGTTTTGCTGGCAAGTGGGCGTTTCCATTCTACATTAGAGTTACATGGGAGTTTTGTTTGTTTGTTAAATAAGAGTAACATTGCTGGTGAAGTCATACTAGCTAGGTAAATGATTCACTCAATAACTTGTCAAATAACCATAGAGAAACCACTGTCTGCCAACACAAGGCTATCACTAGAGGCGACAGGTACGTAAAGTAAATGAAGTCCGTCTTCTCACAGGGCTCATGGCTGGTAAGACAGACATCAGTCCAGTGGTCACTCTAACCAGCATATGGTTGTGAATTGTCATATGTGGTGGAAAGGCAAGAACAGGATGCCATGACAGTGTAAGACAGGACTCCAGCCTGGAGAGAAGGAACCCCTGTGGAAATGATGTTTGAACTAGGTTAGAAGGGTGGCCTGGCGATAACTAGACTAACTGTGGGATGGAGGGGGAAGTGGAACAGAGAGAGAGCTTCTGGGTGGAAGGAAAGGGTGTGCAAAGGCCCAGGGGCAAGAAGCTTGGCACTGTCCGGGAACTGTGAGAAGGGCAGTTTAGCTGAAGCCCCAAGATTGCGCAAGGGCCGTGCTGGATGAATCTAGAGAAGGAGACGGGGCAAGGTGGTGCAGGACTTGGGCCCAGTACGGATTTGAGCTGTGTTCTAAGGGTAATGGAAGGCTACTGAGGGCTTTCAGCAGCAGATGTATGTGCTACACACTATTATTCTGGATGCAGCAGAATGACTGAGCTGGGCAGGAGTGGATGGGGGACCATGTGCAGGCTGTCATGACGGTCAGTGAGAAGAGAGGGTGACGAGAAAAACGAATGACGTCAGATGCAGGAGTCCACTTCCTGTCCCTTCCTTTTCTCCTATCCTCCCTCCCTTTAGCCCTTCCTCCTTTTCTTCCGCCCCTCCTCTCTCCCTTTCTTTCTTCCTTCTTCTTCCCTTCTTTCCCTCCCTTCTTTCTTCCACTCACCCTCCCCCTCCCTCCCTTTTTTCTCCCTCCCCTCCCTCCCTCTTCCTCTCCTTCCCTCCCTCCTTCCTTCTCCTCCAAACACAACCACCCTGTCTGCTCCAAAAGAAAAAAATGAGTTCTTTTCTTAGAAGACCTTTCCAGTTTTTCAGGTAAAATTCCATTCTGTTGTCCTTATGGGGAAATTCCTCAAAGAAACAGGAGCCTACAATTCTAGGCCAGATACAACATTTTAGGAGAGCCGTGTTCCATGTCAGCAGAAGCGAAGGCCTCCTCCGCAGGTGCAGGAGACCCTCTTGTGCCACGCTAAGCCCCTGCATCCAGGCCCATTAGAACCCCCAAAGTGACCTGATTTCCATCAACCCCAAAGCCAGCCAAGCAAGGTCACGTTTAGAGGACTCCCTCCCGGCGACAGTCCAGAAAACAATAAAAACAGATGCAAGCCCTGCTGTGGTACAGAAGCCCACTTTGGAAACCAGGGGGTCAAGTGCCCATTATCCAGGTAAGCGGGCTCTCCCTGGGAGACCAAAAATGCATGTCAACATGCCAAGTGGAGAGGGGCTGGAAATCACAGGGGCCACCTGGGAAGGGAGGCCTCAGCCAGGCAGTAATAATAAAACCGGACAATGCCACAGCGCCGGCGTGGCTCAGCCAGGAGCCAGGGAAGGACGAGGCTGGGAGGAAGGGCCTCCCTTCCTCCAAAATCAATGTCCCTGTTAACTTGGGCAGAAGAAAATCTGACAGCTCTGGAAACCTGCCCATCTGACGAGAAAGAGGAAGCTGAGAAACAGTTGGAGTCAGAGAAAGCCCAGATATGGCAGGCGGGATCAGTTGCCCATTGGGGACCCGGTGGCAAGAGCTCTCTGCTTTGCTTTTACTGAGGACAGGTGCCGTTGCCAGTCCCCACACGACCTCCAGCTGACTCCTAACGCAGCCTGCCCCTCTGGTGATCCTGGCTGGATCTGTTTTATAAAAGATCCACGAAACAAACAGAGCACTCAGCTTCTGAACCCCGTTCCCTGGAGGCTGTTCCGTTTTGTTATCTGGGATATAACTAACTAGAGGCATCTGGAATAACTGAGAAATGCAAGTCTTGGCGAGACGATTTTAGCGAAAAACCTTCCATTTAATTGATAAAGTGATGCCAGCCAACGGGGCCATGATATCTACTTAAGGCCTCTTGTATGGAGAGAATGGCATGAATCCACAATCCTTTCTCCATCATTCCAAAATTCTAAAAGCTCCAAAAACCAAGAGTTATATTATAACTTTGCCGCCAACTCACTGGGCAGCAAAACCTGACCTAAATTGATGTGACACTATTTGTAGACTTCATCCTCTTTGTGGACTATTCCTACATTTTGCTCTTTGTGGACTATTCCTACATTTGCTTTGTGGACTATTCCTACATTTTTGGTTTTGGGAAAGGGAGATACTCAATAGACTGTCTAGGTACCATAGTACCTTTCTAAAGTCCAACAAATTCTTAAGTCCAAAACATTATTTGTCTAGGTGTTTCTAACAACTAGGGATTGTATTATTATAACTTCCATTGTTATGGATTTGAGGACTTATGGTCCAGTTGAAAAACAAGAAATCCCAGAGAAGATTCAGTAGAGCCCTTTGCACTATAAATATTTCATAGCCGCATAGATGTTTGGGGCTATGGAATTGCAGACATTCCCTCTCATGTGGTCAGAGTACAGATTTCAATGGAGACAGCCTGTGGTGAAAAAAGCATGGGGTTTGGGAATCAGAAGGTGCCTGGGTTATTATTAATTGCCCATGTGGCCTTGGGCAAGACTTCTCCTCCCTGGATCTCATCCATAAAATGAAAGAATTGGACAAGGTGATTACTATGGATACTTCTGGCTTTCAGATCCCATGTTCTATGGCCTACCTACAGCAAGGGCAAGGGACCGGATAATAAGAAGCTCAGAGGAGGTCTCTTTCCCCCATGCAGTGGGAAACGAAGAACATAATCACATACTGTGGACCCTTACTGGGGATGGAAGTAATATAAGCCGGTTAACTGAGGTTTGGTGACTCAGGCCACCAGTTACAGAACTACTCACAGATCCTCGAGTGCTGGGCAATCAATACACCCAGGACTCTGAATGGTGGCAGCCCTGGTGACAAGTGAGGCCGAGGCGGGGCCCTGTCGTGCCAAGCCTGTGATATCACATTCTGCTGAAATCGATTTGGCTCCATTTCATGCATACCTAGCAGATTTACCAGATTGTGAAAATGAATGTTTTCTATGCGCGTGGCTGATTTTTGCATGCATCTGTTCACTCATCTAAACCTTAGTTACATCCTGCTAGGAGAATGAAAGCCTATAATTTCTTCTTTTTTAAATCTGGAGCAGTAGAAGCACCATGATTTCTGCTTTAAAATTCTGCGCCAAAATGGTGAAACACTTTTTTTATTGTCTCAAGGGGAAAAAAAAAAAAATGAAGTGATACGGCCATATTTTCTTCTGAGTTTGTGAACAATCCTGATCTTAATGGGGATCCGTGCCTGGGAGCATGGTCCTCAGAATAGAAATATCCAGGGGAAGGCAAACATGAGTATTTAACCATATCATTTGCATCTGACATTAATAAGCCCTTGTTGGCTTTTGCGTTTCCATTTTAGATGACAGTGCTGTCTTCAAATGTCAGTGGTCAAGTGCAAGAACAGTAATACTAGTATTTATATAGTACTTTGCATTTCTGGGGTGCCTTTATTGCCCTTAATGAATAAACCACAAATAATTTCTGCTCAGTAGCTCTGTACTGCAGTCTTCAGTGTTCATAGAGACAGTACACTCTGATGACTAACAGGATGGACTCTGGAATCAGTGAAACTCAGATATGGGCTCTCTGCTACTGACTGATTATCTAACTTTAGCAGGTCTTGGTGTTTTCATCTGTAAAATGGGGATGGTGATAGGCTTGTCACATAGAGTGAGTATGAGGATTAAGTCAGCAAATGCTTATAAAATGTGTATAACTTAGTGTCTGACACATAGTAAGTGCTCAGTATACCTTACCTCTAAACTAGATGTTGGACACTTTACCATCTCCAAGTCCTTCAGCCTCTGGGAGTCACATCATAGCACAATAAACTACTTACAATGAAAAAGTCCAGGCACTATCACCATGGCCCAAGATCCACCCTTCTGGACTCTGAACTCCCTCTCCCCTTCCTTCTCAATTGCCAGGACCTCTCTTTTTCTCCTATTATATTTTGCAGAGAAGTTTGGCTTTCTTTGTCTCACTCCTACTTCATCCCAGCCTTTCCCTGAGGGCTATCTTTCCACTAGAAAATAACCCGATCAAGTTTTGATTGTTTGTTTTAACGGTAAGGAAGATGGTTCTTTCCACCCTTAGCTTTTCTTTTTTTTTTTTTTTTTTTGAGTTGGAATCTCACTCTGTTGCCCAGACTGGAGTGCAGTGGCTGCTCCCAGCCACCGCAGCCTTGACCTGCTGGGCTCCGGTGATCCTTCCGCCTCAGCTTTCCAAGTAGCTGGAACTACAGGCGCATGCTACCACGCCCAGCTAATTTTTGATTTATTGTAGAGGTGAGGTCTCACCAAGTTGCCCAGGCGGGTCTTGAACCCGCGGGCTCAGGCAATCCACTCACCTCAGCCTCCCAAAGTACGGGATTACAGGCTGAGCCACTGAGCCCGGCACCCTTAGCTTTTCTATACTAACTATATTGAAGGTGATTATTCAAATGACATCTTAGAAACCACAGTTTTCTCCCTGAAGAATTCTGACACCAGCTTTTAAATGGCCATTTCCCATTTCATTATCTTATAGATATTATGGGTTATACAAGCCCAGATATAGGGGCTAGTAAACCCATTAGAAACTCAAGGAACTTACCCAAGGTCATATAGTCAGAAACAGACTCAACTCAGAGCACAGGAACAAGGCCTCCTTGAGTTTTCTTTATCCCAAAGGCAATGTTTCCCGTTTGGAACTTTGAAATGTAAAGTAGGGAAAGCATGGGCCAGGGTGTGCTTCAAAACGCACAGCTTTCTTGAGTAGCCTCAGAGGTAGCATACGCCACATGGATTGTCCTCTGTGCCCCAACTGCTCATCGATACAATGGAGATCACTCTTTGGAACAATTTTGGGGAACTGCATTCTCAGAACCGCAGGTCAGGATTCACGATCCTGGAAGAAAACTAAACCCTACAAGCAGCAAGGTACAACTCTCGTGTGTGTGTGTGTGTGTGTGTGTGTGTGTGTGTGTGTGTGTGTGTAAAAGAGAGAGAGAGAGAATGGTGTGTGGAAAGAGCATGTGGGAAGGGTGTAGGTGAGGGAGGGGTAGACTTACAAAAAGTTCAGAGCAGAGCAGCCTGGCTGCATTTCATACAGGTACAATTATCTGAACTTCAACACTTTCTGAATTCTAGTCAAACAACATGACATAATAATCGTATTTACGATTATTAACTCATTTACCAAGTGCCCAAATGTTCAAGGCATTGCACTGGTAGTCTTAGCAAAGGACAGAGAGATATCAAAGAGCAATTTTATTTTTCACATTGTGACTTACATATTTGGCATAAACAACACTCACCAAGAACCAATAAGATTTGGCGATTTGTTCTGATTTGTTTACCAAATGATAGCATTTGACATCAAAATACCAAACTTGGGAAAGACATCTGTTTTCCAAGATGATAACACCCACCCCCAAATAGTTGTTTTTGTTTTGTTTTTTGAGTTGGAGTCTCATTCTGTCGCCCAGGCTGGAGTGCAGTGGCACGCTTATGGCCACTGCAGCCTTGACCTGCTGGGTAGAAGATCATTTTGCCTCAGCCTTCCAAGTAGCTGGAACCACAAGCATGTACCACTATTCCTGGCTAATTTTGTTTTGTTTTTTTGATTTATGGTAGAGATGAGGTCTCACCAGGTTGCTTCAATTCCTGAGTTCAGGCAATCCTCTTGTCTTCACCTCACAAAGTGCTGGGATTACAGGTGTCCAAATAGTATCTTAATGTGCTATTTAGGATGCTTTTGCTTGGAAGTGACTCTCAGAGAATGTCTCCTTACTCTTGCTAGTCATGACCACATAGAGTTGCTCTGAAAATAAGCAAGTGTCTTATTGTCCCAAAAGCTGGGCAGGAGCCTGGTAAAACAGATCCTTCTATGGCCGGAATGTTTATATCCCCCGAAAATCCCTGTGCTGAAATTTGATTTCTAATGTTATGGTATTTAGAAGTGGGCCTTTGAGAGGTGGCTGGGTCATGAGGGTGGAACCCACACCAATGGGATTTGTGCCCTTATGAAAAAGACTTGAGTGGGCTCCCTTACCCCTTCTGCCTATGAGGACACAACTAGAAGGTGCCTTCTGTGAGCTGGGAAGTGAGTCCTCACCAAACAACAAATTTGCCAGTGCCTTGTTTTGGACTTTGCAGCCTCCAGAATGGTGAGAAATAATTTTTGTGTGTTGATAAGCCACCCAGCCTATGATATTTTGTTATAGGAGCCCAAATGGACTAAGGTAAGTCCCAAAGAAGATAAGCATGCCAACTCTTCTAGTGCCTTCTGGCTGGGATTTCATGGGAAGTGGTAGTGGGTCTAAATGTATGCTGCAGGTAGAATTTTATTTTCCTGTTACCCATCAATAATAGGATAATATCTAAGCAGAGAGTCAAGTGACACTGGATACATGAATAAGGGACATGTAATTATGTAGACATTTGCTCATTCTTTCCCAGCCTAGTCAGCGCTTAGCCAGATAGTCTTGTTCCAACACCTGGATTTATCCCTGGTGATGAATTCCTTCCCCAGGGATGATTTTCACTGAGACTGTAATGTGTTTCCTAAGAAGAATCACAGATTGTATATTGGGTGTCTTTAGATGTAGAATAACTCTCTTCTATTTAGAGTTCAACACCTGTGTCTTTATCTTTATTTTGTTATTTTATTTTATTTTTTTGCATCGGAATCTCACTCTGTAGCCCAGGTTGGAGTGCAGTGGCACACTCATGACCACTGCAGCCTCGACCTGCTCAGGCGATTCTTCCACCCCAGGCTTCCAAGAAGCTGGAACTACAGGTGTGTGCCACCACACCTGACTAATTTTTTAATTTATTGTAGAGACGAGGGCTTGTCAAATTGCCTAGGCTGGTCTTGAACCCCTGGACTCAGGCAATCCTCTCGCTTCGGCCTCCAAAAGTGCTGGGATTACAGGCTTGAGCCACTGCGCCCGGCTGTCTTTATCTTTAATGTACGTATGCATGTAGTGTGTGTATGTGAGAGAAAGAACACACATGTGACTGAGAAAGACAAGATGTGAAAATGTAAGCACTGAGCTGAAGTTGAAAGATCTGGGTTCCAATTCTTGCCCTGTTTCTGGGCAGTTGTGAGAATTTACATGGCAGAGATCAGCCAGCTGGTCACCAAAACCCACTTCCAAGCCTCCTTTGCTGTTACACATTTTGTGTGTGTGTGTGTGTGTGTATGTGTATGTGTGTGTGTGTGTGTGTGGTTATGTTTGGCTGATGAAATGTGGGAAGAAAGGATGGATACTACTCCCAGCTCTTGCCCGTAAACGCTTTTCACTCTCTCTGTTTTTTTTCCATTCTGGCTGATTGTTAATAGTCAGAGAGAGACCTTGGGAGTTGTGGGTCAAAGATGATGGAGTCATTGGCAGCCTGGGCTCCTGAAGGCTGTGTGAAGCAGAACACACACACACACACACACACACACACACAAGTACACAAGACCCCTGATCAGATTCGACATGAACAGGAAAGGCACTACGATTACGTTAATCCTCTGTAATTGTGGGGTTTCTCTGTTGCAGCAACTCACATTGCTGTAGCTGAAATGTGCTGTGAAGTCGTTTTAACCTCTTCCATTTCTACAGCTGTAAGGTAGGATTTTCTTTTTACAAAGCTCCACTTAATCCACTTGAAAGGGAAATGTGATGTGTGTAAAAGGGTTTTCCTTATTCCATGCTCTTTTCCAGCCCTTCTCTGGGCATTTGTACTTGGTTGCAGCGATAGTTTCAATATAATTTTATATTCAGTTCTTTTTCACTCAACACACCACAAGCATTTTCCCACAACTCCACAGGCTTCATAATTATAAATGATAATGACTGCTCAATATTCCATCACCTGATATACCATAATTGTCCAAAATGAGTGTGAGGTGTTGCTGTTATACCCTGCTTTGAGACAATTCAACTTGTCAAAACAAAAAAATTCTCTACGAGGGGACTTGTAAATACTGACTTCTCCTTGTATTTTAATTTAAATTACAGAAATGTAATAGACCCTTAGCTACCTACTATACAAACCAAAGTATCTGTATTATTTCTGGGAAAGATATATGTATATAGTATTTGTCAGGGTTCTCTGAACCAATAGGATATATACAGACATATAAGAGGGGATTTATTCCGGGAATTGGCTTACATGGTTATGGAGGCTGGAAATTTCTAGGAGCCGTTGTCTGTACACTGGAGAACCAGAAAAGCATGTGGTGCAATTGGGTCTAAGTCCAAAGGCCTGAGAACCAGCGGGGGCCACATGTGTAAGGTTCTGAGTCTGAAGCTCGAGAACCAGGAGCTCTGATGTCAGAGCAGGAGAAGTGGGTGTCCCAGCTCAAGGAGAAAGAGAGTGTGCCCATTTTGTTCCAGACATTGTTTTGTTCTATTTGAGCCCTCAACAGATTGGGTGATACCTGTCCATATGGTGAGGGCAGGTCTTTTTTACTCAGTCTGTTGATTCAAATGTTAATCTCTTCCAAAAACACCCTCAATGACACACCTAGAAATGTTTTAGTAGTTATCTAGGCATTTCTTAGCCCAGACACATTGACACATAAAATTCACCATGACAAGCCGGCTCGGTGGCTCAGCCTGTAATCCCGCACCTTTGGGATGCTGAGGTGAGTGGATTGCCTGAGCCCGCAGGTTCGAGACCTGCCTGGGCAACTTGACGAGACCTCATCTCTACAATAAATAAAAAAAAAACTAGCCAGGCATGGTAGTACGTGCCTGTAGTTCCAGCTACTTGGAAGGCTAAGGCAGAAGGATCGCCGGAGCCCAGCAGGTCGAGACTGCGGTGGCCGGGAGTGGCCACTCCACTCCAGTCTGGGCGACAGAGTGAGACTCCAACTCAAAAAAAAAAAAAAATTCACCATGATAGATACACACCAATAAAGTTGGACATTTGTGTGCAGTGACTGCTGGGTGCAGGGAACCCCAGCTTCCCTAAAGCAGACCTCACCCAGGTGGTCTTTCCCAAGTCCCAACTGTCTGGCCCCCTCCATGTGCTGTCCTGTCCATGCTGTACCCCACGAAGGCTACTGTGTCTGTTTCTTAGCACAGGATGAGGGAGCTGACACTTCTGTGTGAGCTCAGAGGCCGAGGAGTAGGTTGTCTTGTCGGGTAACAAAGCATCTGAGCTTTAAGGTGACTACTGCACGCAGGCCATCCAGGTACTGACTGCAGGGATGGTGACACTGCATTCACATGCACTCACACTTTATTTGCATCCATTGCTTTTTTAATATGCCCATATTTCTAAAATCTCCTCTTTATTGCACAAACAAGAATATAACAATGACAACAGCATAACAGATATGGAAAAAAATCACTCGGAAACTTATCACAGTGATAGTCTGTGGACTGCTTCCATGTACTTTGCTCTTCTTCCCACCCGGCTCCTGCCCCCGAACGTATACCCAGCTGTATTCGTCTGAGTACAGTTTTGTTTCCTCCTTTGGTCACGTAACCCTCTGCAGGAATCATTGTCATATTGCTTCATGGTCTCAGTCTTAGCACAAGATTAATATTGCATTATCTAAACTCTTGCTGTCGGACTAGTCACAATAACAACTTGCAGAAACCTTTAGCCCAGAATTCACCATCTGGATGAAAATTCTGACACAGTTTGCATGTGTGTGCTGGCAAAAACATTCAGGTTTCGTGTGAATTTAGACTAGAGGAGTGGAAGGTGCTCAGCTGTTCTCCAGCCAGGATGACACCATGTGATGTTTAAATGTGTGCATTATCGTGAGCGTCCATCCTGTGTTATTAAGTGCAAATGTCTTCCGAGAAGGATCCTTAGCAAGTAGTTTCATTGTTTATGTACATCACCATGCATGTTTAATATAGCATAGGAAGAAAACAAAAATTGTATCTGCTACTGTACAGTACTGTGTACTGTACAAAATACACTCATGAGTGCTAATTCCTTGTTAAATCATTAGGTGATTCATGTTTTAAACACTATATATGAAGACTATACTTTCAGGGATCATTTCTGTAGTTTGTTAAACACTATATATGATGGAGAAGATACTTGGTGGGGTGTAATGAGGCAATTTAATGAAATTTCTTTTGATTTTGCTTGAGGAAATTGATTGGAGTTTGGGGATGGGCTGAGAACACAATATTATTGGTTCCGTTCCTGATAATGGAATATAGGTTTCCACTATCCAAAAACTTGCTATCCAACCATTTTCAGGAATTGCTTAGATTTTGGATACTGTAGGATGTCTGCATTTATCTGTATCCTTGACTTGGCTCTGGGAATTCTAAGATCAGGAACTATAATGTACTCATCTTTGTATGCCCAGCGCCTAACACAGTGCCTGGCATTTAGTTGGTTTAATTCGCATTTTTCTGTGAATAAATCATTTTTCTGGGAATAAATCAATGTGAATAGCAGATGTACTAAATTTATCCCAAATTATTCCTGTTAGTGGATAAGTATATCTCAATTTTCTTTTCTTTTCTTTAATTGAAAATTAGAATGGGTTTGAGACCCGCCTGGGCAACTTGGCGAGACCTCATTTCTACAATAAATCAAAAATGAGCTGGGCATGGTAGTGCATGCCTGTAGTTCCAGCTACTTGGAAGGCTGAGGCGGAAGGATTGCCGGAGCCCAGCAGGTCGAGGCTGCGGTGGCCGGGAGCGGCCACTGCACTCCAGTCTAGGTGACAGAGTGAGACACTAACTCAAAAAAAAAAAAAAAAGAAAGAAAGAAAATTAGGCTTCTTGCTTTCTCTAAAAGGCAAAATCGAGGAATTTTGGTGTGTGATGCAGGGCCACAGCAAGGTACTGCATGTATATAGTCAAAGTCCTTCCTCCTCGCCAGCTCTCCCAGGTCTGGCCTAGCCCAGTGGTATTGAGTCCAGATTCAGAATAACCTGGTTCTCTTCATAAAAGCATATCATCTTTATTTTCTCCTTTGCATGGGCAATAGAGGAGTGAAAAACAAATCCCTGGTGAGTTTACATTCTACTTGAGAACAAAATAGCATATTCATTTCCTGGAGAGATGTCCAGTCCCCATTTGAGGACCGCTGGCCAGAGATCAAGCAGAAATTCAGAGTTTAACCAGGAAGGTGTCTCTGGTAGACCCCGGTGACTCATGCCTCCCATATCCACACCCTTGTGTAGTCCCTTCTTGTGTTGATTCTGGCCTAGGCCACGTGACTTGCCTTGGCCAATGAAACACATGCAGGCTTACAAGTCTGGAACTCTGCCACCTCTTGATCTCAGGCTCTCTTGCTAGAGACACAGGGCCCTAATGAGAACCTGTACCAATATTCAGACAGGTGATTTGGGCCATCATAGGTCATCCAGCCCTAGTCAAGCTACCAGATAATTGTATCCACGTAAGTGATCCCTGGCAAGACCAGTAGAAGGACCACACAAATGAGCCAGCACAAATTCTGACCCACAGAATCATGATGAAATAAAATGGTTTGGGGGTGGCTTGTTATACACCAGTCAATAACTAATATAGTAGCCACGCCATCAAGTCCAAATAGGTAGGTAAGAATGTAAATAGGAGAGCAAAACAGAAGGACTGGTGACTGGGAGGCTTAAAATTGGGTCAAGATCAGAGTCATGAAAGAAATCAAGAAAATGGTTCAGAAGTAAGGCCACAACTGACTTGTGAGAGCGACAAGTCCTTCTAAGTTGGTGTCTGGTGTATTGGTAGGGGCAGGCATAGTGTCTTAAAAGATCCATGCTTAGCAAGATCAAGTGCAACACAACCACAAATCATCAATAGACCTTAGCAAGTCTGGCCATTTTTGGTGGTGGTCATGGATTTGTGCTGATCCCGCCACATGCTCAAGCCCAGTTTCCACTAGGACAAATGGTACACGTTTTCAGTGAAATAAGGAGTAAGGTAGAGTCCATATGCTCAGAGAGAGATCACTGCTCTGACCTTATTAGTAAATTGCTCTGCTCACTAAACACTGGGCTCACAGTGCTGAGGGATTGGGAACCCTAGCTGATTTAAGGGTCTCCTTTCTGTTATAATAAAGCTCTTAAATAAGATCAACCTTCCTTGCTCCTCCCCATCTTCCTAGAAGAAATTATTTCCAGCTATTTTAATTTTCTTGCTATTTACCTCCATGTTTCTAGATAGCATGGTTATATTGTTATTCTTTGATTTTTAAATTATCTATTGACATTTCTATGATGAGGGTTGAGCTTTCTTAGCCTTCTCTCTTACCCTCCTTCTCCCAATATAAACATCTTTTAGGATTATATCAACTTAACATGATTATGTAAATATTTTCACAACTGAGCCATACAATTTATGTAATTATATTTGCTTTCTTGTTTTTCCCTAAGTTTGTAATTGCCTTGAATTTATTTATCTCTTTAAAAATTTATTAACTCAAGTTCATAGTTTACATTAGAATTCACTATTTGTGCTGTACAGTTTATAGATTTTGACAAATGCATAATGCTGTGTATCCATCATTACAGTATCGTACAGGATAGTTTTATCATGCAAAAAATAATCCCTCTGTTCCAGCTACTCACCCTGCCCCCATGAGTCCCTGACAACCACTGATTTCTATAGATTTGCCTTTTCCAAAATGTCATATAGTTGGAATCCTATAGTATATAGCTTGTTTGGACTGGCTTTTTTTTTTTTTTTTAACTTAATAGTATGCATTTAAGATTTCTTCTTATCTTTTTTGGCTCATTTCTTTTTATTACTGAAAGTAACTTATGGTCTGAATGTTCCACAGTTTGTTTATGCATTCACCTACTGAGTTTGCTTTATTTCTGTGCATCTATCACTAATTCCATTCATTCCAAACTCTCTAGTGGAGTTGTCAAATGTCAAGTAACCCACACATTCTATTTTCCTTAAGTTTTCATCCACTGCTCCAGTATGAGCTGGTTGCTCACTAAATTGTATCTGGTAGTTTCCCTTCCTGTCGTTCTGGGAAGTCCTTTGGCCTGATTTCTGAGTTGAATATTTTGTTTATTGGATCTCACGTCTTTTCATTTCTTGGTTTATTCCCTCATTTTAACGGAGTACATCCTCTAGTGACTTCCTCAGATAGGATAGATGGGAAGTAATAATTAAAAAAAAAAAGATTTGGCATGTCTGCAAAAATATTTATTCTATCCTTAAAGATCAGACTTTTCTATACTTACTTCCCAAGAGAAAAATGTTGACTTGCTGGTGGCTTGGCATCAGCATGCTACTAGGAGATTACTGAATGGTTAAGACTCTATTATTTCTTTTATCTATGGTATAATTTTTGTTTTCTACTAGCTTGAAAGCCTTCTGACTAATAGTCTCCCACCTAATCCTTTTGTGAATTGGTTTGCATTGGCCTCACTTCATTAGTTGAGCATGGGAAATACTAACCTTAGTGCAGAGATATATATTAGGGCATAAGGATGGTTATGTTCACTTATTGGTATTTCTCTCCCCACTTTTGGATTGAAACGAGTATGGAATAATTAGAGCAGAGACTATTTCTGGCAAATAGAACAGTTAATAGTTGGAAAGGTATGTTTGAGTGAAGATTGTTTATAAACACACCTCTTGCTGCCAAGATCTTAAAGTCTAATTAATTAGCATCACCCCAGCCCCGCCTTCTCTCTTCCACCATTTGCCCTCATCTTCTCTTACACGCATACACACTCACGCGAGCACACGCCCCTGGTTGTCTAGCTTTTCTTTTCCTCTTTATCTCAGTCTGCACAAGTTTGCACACAGAATTGGCTTGCCTCCTCGCTGTTTTGTCCCCACACTCCATCAAAAAATATTTTCTGCATCTCTAATTTCATCAAGATATGCCTGACTGAGAATGTCAAAACCACTGAGCAGAAGTGTTTAATCCAAAGTTGGCTGTGCCGGTGATGATCAGCTGAGGAAACAACCTCGAATTTTCCCCTAATTATTTGTTAGGATGTCAGTTTTCACTTTATGGAATAGAATCACATCCTGCTTCTCACCCCCCGCCCCCCACGCTTTATTGGGCAGAGGCCTCCCACTGATTTCCAATAGAGCTCTCCGTACCCAAGACAGACACAGGCAGAAGAAAAGGTACCTGGCCGTCTGTGGGAACACTACCTTCAACAAAGGATTTCCATAAGCACAGTTGTTTTGTGGCTTATGGGATGGCCACATCTTGGCCACGTTTATGTAATGCCATAAACTGAGGTTTGAGAGGTTGAGCTGTTCACCAGCAACGAGCCCTGGAGGAGTCTGGGCAGCCCAGCGTGAAGCTGGGGACAGAAGATCATAATTCCAGCCCCTGCTTGGCAGTCAGATGGCTGTGTGACATCAGGAAAGTCTGTTAGCCCCTCTGAGCCCTAGCACTGTCATCTGTAAAATGGAGATAATAAATGATAAAACTTCCTCCCGGGGTTGCTGCAAGGATAAAAATAAGTGCATATGAAAGCACTTTATAATAAATGATATAAGGTACCATGTAAACATTACTTATTAGCTGACCTTGAGATGAGAATCAAAATGATGTGTTTTGTTCCAAGTTTTCTTCCCTTTGGCTTCATCGTCTTTTGTACGTGGGATGATTTGTTGTTTTCAAGTATTTGTTAATATAAAGACGATGATAGGAAAGATCTGGAATATAATTCATGGGGAAGGAAACTTATGTTTCTCGGGGATGAGGCCACCATGACTTGCTGGCTCAGTGCAGTACCCTGGTAATCTTGTTTCATGAGGCTCAACCCTACGTTGAGAGATCTTCATGCTCAAAGGCGCACTGGGTGAATATGCAAGAAGCTGGTGAGGGAGAGTCTGTGTCAGGGACTGGTCAGGTGGACGGCACAAATAGCCATTCCTGTGTTGACCGTGGTAGGAGTCGTGCCTCCCAGACACCAGTAGAACCCTCCTGGAAATCTTGGAGAGGAGTGACTTCCTGTCCTCCATTCTGGCTCGTTCACCAGTCACCTTTCTGCCCACCATTCACACAAAACTCAGCATATGCAAACCCACCCCAGCAGACAAAGGGCTGCCAACCACCAGGATATCATGACTCGTGGGGTGGGCAGTGGCTTTCAGGATCCTTCCAGAAGAGAGAAGGTTGGACTCTTCAGGGACTGAAGGCTTTTATTATTTCTTCACAGTTTGGAAGAGAGTAGTGTGCTGGTCAATTTTATGTGTCGACTTGGCTAGACTATAGTACTCAGTTATTTAATCAAACACTAATCTAGATGTCCCAGGAAGATTTTTGTAGGTGTGGTTAACACTACAATCCGTTCATTTATGTATAGGGGACTACCCGCTGTAATGTGAGTGGGCTTCCCTCATCACTTGAAGACCCTGCACGCAAAACTGCAGTTTCCTAGAGAAGAAATTCTGCCTCAGGAAAGTAAACATTGACTCCCACCTGAATTCTCAGCCTGCCAGCTTGCCCTATAGATTTCACACTTGTCAATTCACAATTTCATGAGTCAATTTCTTAAAAGAAATCCATCTATGTGTCTCTTGCTGGTCGTTTCTCTGGACAGCCTTGATTGATACAGCAGCTCTCTATCCAGAGATTACTTCTTTTTTCCCCGACTGTTGTAACCCAACTCTCAACAGTGTAGGGCACAAAATATTTTCTTTTCACTGGAAAATCAACTATATTACTGAAACAACAAACCATGTAAATGAATCCCAAGTTATAGTCCAACTCTGATCTTGAAATCTACTAACCTCTGATAAAACCGAAGTATGTATTTTATCGTTTTTAAAATCTTTTTCAGTTTGACCTCATCAAAAGCCAGGAGTTCATAACATCTGCATTCTAATCCCCCATCTGTGTTTGTTCTCATAACTGTACAGTTTCTCAGTATTCCTTTTGGTGGTTTATCACTGTTTGAACATGTGCCCATCAGTGAAGAATCTCAATATACCAATGAGTGGGCAATTGTTTAAGGGGCTGGGGCAGCGGAACTCAGGTTGTAAGCTGTATGTTTCAATGGACTTGTCTCTCCTCCAACGCTAAACTTGAAAAAGTTATCATCTCATAATTCTGAGTTTCAAGATTGCCCAGGAGTGAAACATTTCTCTCTGTTAAGTCATTGTTTTTATTTTCAGGACCACTCCTGGTAATCCTTCATATTCATTCTAGCCACTCTAACTCTGAATCACAGATGTTGTGAAGCTCGCCCTTGGCCATTCCCGGGCAGACCAGGCAGGGTCTGGGTTCCGTGAGTATTTTGCCCCAGACTTCAGTTGGAAGCAGCTCCCAGTGGGGTTACGTGTGAGCCTTTTCAATTGTCCGTGACTGTGTTCCATATACACATATCGATTCCCCTCTCTAATTCCCAGAGCTAGTGCCCTGCCCTTCTGTCTGGCTTGGGTGGAGCCCCTGAGGGGTGGGGAAAGGACCTGGCGCCACTGAACAGACGTCCCTTAATGGTAATCCTCCAGCGAGTCAATGGCCTCCAAAGAGACCATGAGCGTGGTCTTGTTGATGAGGAATGTAGTCGCAGTCACACAAAAAGTCCCCAGTCTCTGCCTCAGGACCCCATGCATGGCCCATCATCCCCGCTGCAGAAAGAAACTGGACAGGACCTCCCCTCAGGAGCCTGTCAGCCCTTGTCACTAATCAGCCCAGGGGCTACTCGGAATGACTGGAGGCACTCACGTCCACCCCCTACCAACCTCACTGCCCGCTCTCAGCCCCTGCCACCTGGGGAGCCCCACACCAGGGCAGGGCAATCAAGCTTGGCTTCTGCATGCCGTGCAAAGCTTGCCAGCAGCCAAGCTCCTGAAATATTTATATTTATACATGCAAGGCTCAGACTCTCGCTTTCTACCGACAAAAGCCATCGTATGTAAGGACTGGGCATGGCTTGGGGTTCATTCATCCCATGCTAGCATTCCTACCAGACATGGCTCACCTGACCAGGGAAGTGGGGATCTTGCTCACCAAAAGAGCCTGAAAGTTGGCCATTGTCACGAATCCATGCATGCGGAGAAATATACACTGGAAAATTACATAGATCCCCCTCCCTTTCATTCAGAGATTTTATTTCATTTGCACACGGGGAGAAAGTCAAAACGCCCCTTCTGGTGTACGCCCCCTCTAGGAACTCAGGACCAGCAGATTGCAGGGTGTGTGGACACAATATATGTATTTATTTTCAAAGCTAGCATGAAATAACAGCATAGAGCTTTTGTGGCTACCTATTCTCTTTTGAACAACCATTTGAAAACCAGATGATTGGCAAAAAATCTATAGAGGGGAGGGAGACAGGAAGTTCCACATTTTCAACTAAGATCGATGGGTACACTCGAGCCTCAGTGAGCAATTGTTCCCAAATATTTCAACAAACACCCTAAACACAGGTTTTCTGAGTGAAGACAATGATAAAAGCCTGCAGGTTGGGGGGATTTTCCCATGGTAGTGACAACTATCCCCATAGAAACAGCTCAATTTATCTCAGAACTGAAGGTTTCACTCTCTTGGACTTCTCATCAAATTGGTTTTGCATGCATGGGAATTATTTTGAAGTACTTAAAAATGGTATCATTTCCTAGTTGCAAATTATTTGGGTGGATTTTGAAGCTAATTAAGACAGAAATGTCCTATTTTGTAAAGAGCAGCATTTCTACATTTTAAAAATCAGATGTTCTCAGTGGGGAGCAGGGTTTTATCTTTGTCAGTGTTGGCTATTGCTAAGTGCATCCCAGATTGAAAATCTAAATGAAATAACTACAAGGAAAGGCATGGGGTAAGTTTATGTTGGAAAAGCAGGAGGGAGACACATACACGTATATAATACATAGACAATTTATCTGGAATTTAGAAAGCCTTTTCATGGCATATTTTTTTCTATCTTGCTAGTTGCTCGTTATTTCACTGTGAGCATTGCAAATATGGAGGGCGGCAGAGGTGCCAGGCTCCATCATGGTGTCCACAAATTGGCTTTGTGCATATGCTAAATTAGAGATTGGCTGGCAGAGGCAGCGCGCAGACCCTAGATTGGCAGGGATTCCTCATGGAGGAAGGCAGGGCTGTGAGCCCGCGGGACTTACTCTGAAGCCAGCAGTAATGCAGCATGCTTCATCCCACATGCTAAAACCTGTTTTAAAATAAATTCCGAATCTGCATCAGGCACCAGGGCTGGCCCATGTAACATGCCCTCCAAAAGTCTAATCCCTTTTCTTTTTCTCCATGAGGAAGGGATTGCGTTGAACCTTTCAGAGAGCTTTGACATTTTTCACCGAAGGATCCAGGCCATTTTAGCCACTTCCTCCAGTGAATAGGCCACCACCTTGGTGTCGGAAGAGGAAGATAGGAATCTCATAGGTGAAATCCTTTCTGTTTTTGTCTTCCTTGGAAATAAGCAAACTCCTATGACTCTGATGCAGGAAGAATAAACACTGTGAAGAAACATATTAGACAGCCGGAGCAGAGACGTCTATGCCAAAAGGATTTGCCATCTGGGTTTTTTTTTCTCACTGTGTTAACCAGAGAATGCCTCTCTCATTACGAGTAGCTAGTTGGTGGCTTTCCTCTTCCCAAAGAGATAATACTTTATCTTAGGGACAATGATGAGTTTTAATACAAACAGCTTTGCTATGGTTGTCATCGTTGACCTTGGGTTCCAGCTTCATCTTAGAGTTGAGCACCAGAAAGGAAGCTAGGAGATGTATTTTCTAGACCAGTGGGTGCTTTTGACTCCAAAGATGACACTAGATGCTTCTACAAGACTGTAGCGTGGGGATGTGAGCTCCTGTTACCCTACCTTTCCTCTAAAGGTGAAAGTGAAGGATCAAGAGCTGAATGAGCTGACCTTGGTCTCAGTCAACTCCCAAATGTGACAGTGGACCAGAGCCATTGCAGCCTTTCGGGTACTGTTCAGTCACGCACTTGAGTTTGCAAGCTCCATGAGAGCAGAGAGCTCGTCTGTCTTTAGCACACATGCTGTATATTTCACCGAATATATTCATTGGGTTGATGATCTCACTGGGTGGCGTCAAGAAGGCCAACATGTCAAGCGTAATTCATGCAGGACCAAGCTTTGTGTCACATTTTGTATCACATGGGATGTAGGGAACAAGCGCTCGGATGGGCTCCAGGAGACTGGCGTTCAAGTCCTGGTTCTGCGCCCAGCGTCAGAGTGACCTTCAGTTATTTGTTGATCTCTCTAGGACTTTTTCCTCCTTGTTTCTAAAATGACTAGATAATTGCGGCGTTTTCTTCAACCCTAAAATTGTCTGATCTTGTGACTCTGAACCTTAGCCAACCACCTAAAAATGCATTTTCTGAATGATGAAAAATGTTTACTAGACCTACATGGAGGAGCCCGTGTTCTTGGAGGAAAGAGTGACTCCTAGCATACACCATAGAAACAGTAGTTTAGAAGTGTCATCTCCCCCTTCCCCTTAATAGGTGCTCTTCCAGTGGAGATGAACAGCAAGATAGGAAAGAGCAGAAAGCGATACAGAGAAAGACTAGGGAGGCTGAACATGGCTCCAGCAGCATTGTGATATGTAATGTAGTACTTAGAGTAGCCAAGTGCAAAAACATGGACTGGAAGGCATTGGAGCAGTTGTGAGTGCCACTTGGGCCAGGAATGTTACAGAGGGGTTGTTTGTTAGGTTAGGGTTACCCCAAGTCACCTCTAAGTTCTGTCCAACTCAGCTGTTCCGTGAGCCTGTGACAGTCTCAAGTCCTGTCTCCTGCAACACGGTGGTACTCCCAGAAATCTTGCCAAAGACCTCACACGGTCCAGGCACTGTTCCTCCAAATGGAGGCAGAGAGGAGAGTGAGGTATAAAGGGAGAACTGGCCTTTAGTAACATGCTGTTTTCTAATAGCTCTTTCAAGGGATGTGTCATTCCACTGTCCATCCTGGATTATGCTTCCAGAGAGAATTCAGTGGTGCACCCAAAAGATGTGTCCATGGCTTAGTCCCTGAACCTGTGAATGTGACTTTAATTAGAAAAATGGTCTTTGCAGATGTAGCTAAGGATCTCAAGATAAGATTATCATAGACTATCTGGGTGGGCCTTACATCCAATGACATGTGTCCTTTTAAGAGAAATCAGAGACTGGGTGAGGTGACTCCTGCCTATAATCCCACTGGCCTAGATAGGAGGATTGCTTAAGCCCAGGAGCTTGAGACCAGTCTGGGCAATGTAGTGAGACCTCATCTCTACAAAAAAATCAAAATAAAAAAATTAACCAGTGTGGTGGCATGCACTTATAGTCCCAGCTACTCAGGAGACTGACGCAGATGGATTACTTGAGCCCAGGAGGTTGAGGCTGCGGTGAGCCGTGATCATGCCACTGTACTCCAGCCTTGGTGACAGAGTAAGACCCTGACTCAAGAGAGAGAGATCAGGGATACACAAAAGAGAGGACAGACACAGAGGAGAAGGACACATGAAGGCCGAGGTAGAAGTTGGGGTGAAGGAGCCCCAAGGCCTGCCGACAGCCAACAGAAACTGGACGGGGCAAAGAAGTTTTCTCTAGAGAGGACCTGCAGCCTTGCACACAACTTGATTTCAAATTTCTGGGCTCCAGTACTGTGAGAGGATAAATTTCTGTTGTTTTAAGCTGCCAAGTTTGTGGTAATTTATTATGGCAGCCCTAAGAAACTAATACACCTAGGCTGTATTATCATTAATATAGATTATTAGCCAGGAGCTCCAATATCTCTTTTCCTACTAATATTATGGCTGGTCTTACAAACAATAAAAATAAAAGAACTCTAACTTAAAATGCATTAATAATATTGCTAAAGAGGAATATTAAATGTCTTTTGAAGTAAACATATACTTAGCTGTCTATAAGTGCCACCTTCTGAATGAACACCATTTTCTAAGTTGTTCTTGTTTTATAAGGAAGCACCCCACTCTCAGAGAAAAGAACTTCATTTTGCTAGTTCTCCATCCCTGGCTTTGTGTTGCTAGCTTCATTTCTGTACTAGATCTACAGTCTTTTATTTTTTTGAGTTGGAGTCTCACTCTGTCACCCAGACTGGAGTGCAGTGGCTGCTCCCAGCCACCGTAGCCTTGACCTGCTGGGCTCCAGCGATCCTTCCACCTCAGCCGTCCAAGTAGCTGGAACTACAGGTGCGCGCTACCACGCCCGGCTCATTTTGATTTATTGATTTATTGTAGAGATGAGGTCTTGCCAAGTTGCCCAGGCAGGTCTCGAACCTGTGGGCTCAGGCAATCCACTCACCTCAGCCTCCCAAAGGCATGGGATTACGGGCTGAGCCACCAAGCCCGGCTCAGATCTACACTCTTAACAAACCTCTCCATTTTTGAGTACTTCAACTTCATAGGGCAATAGTATCAGTAAAATTCTGCTGTTTTATTATGCATTTATCAAACGGTTGACTGTCTGGTCTTTGAGCCAGAATTTGTTGTTCTATTCTCAGAGCTCTGTCTCAATACATCTTTTGATAACTGTTTTCCCACATAGTCTTCGTTTTAATTTTAGAATATAATTTTAGAATATGATATTAGTCAATTTACTAGCTCCCAACCAAGGAGGAACAGCTTACAGGGTTTGTGGCAATATTGGATGTATTTATTTCCAAATGAATGATTTTTAAATAGTAGCACATCGAGCTCTTGTTTGTTTTTCCACTTCCAGTATCTGAGCAACTTTGCTTTGATGGTTGACTCCCATTAGGAAAACTATGAAAACAATGACCTTGTAATGGTCTTGGTTCTTCCTGGCCATTCTACATGTCCATGGCATAGGACCACGGGGTTGTACCACTTGTTTCTCCCTCCGCATCTTCAGATGGTCTCTTGATAGGACCCACTTTAGACCCCACTCTTGCTTTGCTTCTACTTCTTTTTCTTATTTTTCAGTTCAATTAAACATTTATTAAATACATACAACATGTTAGCCAGGCAGAAGAAGCCAACTTATAGACGGGTTATGTTAGTAGATAGTGTTAGTTACTGACAGGTAAATACCTAGCGAATACACACTTAGATTGGATGTGAGGTTGAACCAGTGTGAACCAGATTTGTATCAAAACCAAGAAATGCTGTAAGAAGGACTTTTATTGTCAGACAGACTTCTTTTTTTATTTTTTATTTTTGAGTTGGAGTCTCCCTCAATCACCCAGATGGAGTGCAGTGGCATGCTCCCAGCCACCGCAGCCTTGACTTGCTGGGCTCCAGCAATCCTTCCGCCTCAGCCTTCCAAGTAGCTGGAACTACAGGCGCACGCTACCATGCCTAGCTAATTTTTTTTTATTTATTGTAAAGACAAGGTCTCGCCAAGTTGCCTAGGTAGGTCTCAAACCTGCGGGCTCAGGCAGTTCACTCACCTCAGCCTCCCAAAGTGCTGGGGATTACAAGCTGAACCACCGAGCCTGGCTCAGACAGACTTCTTAAAGTTATGTTCCATATGAGTGCAAAACTCATCCTTTAGGTGGACAGGGCAAGCTGACCATTTACCACTTATCACAATCAGAATTAGGAGCTTGGGTTTCATAATAGCCTTTGGTTTCTGGTGTCATCAAGTGAGAGCAAAACATCAATAATGGCTCCATATGACCGCCAATGGAGGCCAACTGAATTTGGGATATGTCATATCAAATCTGTTAAAGGGACAGGGAAGAAAATAAAGGGAGAGAGGCAAGGAGGAAAAAAAAGAAAAGGAAAAAACCCCCAAATAATCCATTATATAACCATTATTCATTCATGGAAAAGTTTGACAGATCTTGAAATATTGTCATATTTTATTAAGTAATTTATGCTTAATTCTACTAGTTCTTATTGTTTAAAGGGAAAGAAGGATTTAAAAAGCCCTAAATGTTACATTGTGTTAGAATTTTTTAGTTACCGCCATGGCTACATAATAGTGTATAAAGTGGTAAACATATTTTCCCCCAATGTTTGGGAAAGAACAAATTGAAAATGAGAGAATGAATTAATAAATGAATAAATCATTAGAATCACCAGCAGAGTCCCATAATCAGCTCATACTTGCAGACAAAACTATCCCTGACCATGTAGGTATCTGGCACTGTCAGGGCCCCTGAGCACCAGGTATGTGACAAGAAAGGGCCACCTGTTGTTTATTATGAGGCACCTGGGCACTTCCAGCCCTGCCTCCTTGGAAGGAGTGATGCCTGGCAAGAGATGGACATCACTGAGTATACAGTGGGAGGCAGACTACAGCCAGAGAGTACCATAAGTGGGAAACCTTCCAGCCAGTGTCCAGCTCACACAGCTAATGGTACTCTGAGAGGACTAGGAAAACATAGGCTGATCCTTGCCAAGGCTGCCATCCCAAAGGAAAGCAGGAATGTCCAGGAACTAACCCCGTCTTACGAAAGGGAGGGTATGCTGGGACTTCTGGTGAACCCACAAACTGGGAGGGCATGAGAGTAGGTCCTGTCCCAGAATGGACTCAGTGCTGACACATTGGGGGAGTTTATGAGAGAGGGGATCATAAGGCCTTCCCAGGTGGCCTGCAGGAACCTCCAAGCCAGCATTGCAGTGTACCCTCATTCCCTGTTCCTGAAGTTTCCATCCCTCAGGAGGGAACACCCCCAGGGGAGCACTCTGGCTCCACTCTGGGTGACTTGCCCAGTGGTGATCCTGATATACTGGAGCTCTGCTACCTCTTTCTTCCTTCCTCGAGGGAGTGGGCTGCCTGCAGGAAGCCCCCATAATCCTCTGCTCCCCAGGGACCACCCTGTGGGGGATGGGGTGCTGTATCCTGTGCAGCCTGATGACCCATGCAGCCTGATAGATAAGTCAGTCTACCTCCAGGGCTCAGTATTTAAGAGCCAGTGTGAGTTGGGCTCGGTGGCTCAGCCTGTAATCCCACGCTTTGGGAGACTGAGGTGAATGGATTGCCTGAGCCTGTGGGTTCGAGACCTGCCTGGGCAGCGAGACCTCATCTCTACAATAAATCAAAAATCAGCCAGGCGTGGTAGTACGTGCCTGTAGTTCCAGCTACTTGGAAGGCTGAGGTGGAAGGATCTCTGGAGCCCAGCAGGTTGAGGCTGCGGTGGCTCGGAGTGTGCCACTCCAGTTTGGGCGACAGAGTGAGACTCCAACTCAAAAAAAAGAAGAGCCAGTGTGGCTCTTTCATTCAACTCGTCCTTAACCCAGCTTTTATCAAAATTGAAGGAAATATTCTGATTCTCCTCCAGCTGACTCTTCTGTCTTCTTGTTCACTTGGTTCAGAATTTTGATGGTCACAAGGTAATATTTATGGAGACTCTAAAGAAACATGCCTAAACTCAACCAATCATTTATACACAACCCCCAAATTCTGCCTGTTGTTTTTCTGTCTATTGTTGGAACATGCCTCTCTACCCCAAACATACACACAGAGGAATGAGAAAGGGAATTTTCCGGGATCAGTAAAAAGATCACTCTTCTTGCCCCTGCTGCTACTGTGTTCTCACCATCAGCCCCCACTCCATGTGTAATTGATTCATCTCTTTTTTGGTGTCAATGTCAGGTTAAGCTGCTATAACAAAAAGACCCAAAGCTACAGTAGCTCAAACCAAATGAAGTTTATTTCTCTCTCATGCAGGAGTGTCCAGAGGTATGTGGGTGGTCCAAGGCGGATGAGAAGTGCTCCTCCATGAGGTCATCCAGAGACCTAAGCTGTTGCTTGTACATCCTCATCTGTGTGGCTGAAATGGGGTTGCCATACCAAGTTTGAGTTCCAGCCTGTGAGACAGAGGAAGAGAGTGGAGGGCAGGTAGTTTCCTTGTAAGGAATTAGACATTGGCTACACCACTTCTGTTTCATTCGCATGCTAGCTGCAAGTGGGATTGGGACATGCGGGCTTTAAGAGGTAGATCCCTATGCCCTGCCAAAACTCAAAGAAAGAGGGGAGAGTGGATACTGGGGCCGTTAACAGTCTCTGCCACACCCCAGTGCAGCCACCATGCGATATCTGTACCACTATACATCTGTCACCCTGCACTGCAGTTTTGCATTTCTGTTCATTGCAAGAGGGGTCCATTTTTCTATCCCCAGGACCTAGTACAGCACCTAACATAGTTGAATAGTTGAACAAATAAGTGAATGATGAAGGCATTTTCTCCCATCAAACCAAACCCCAGACCAAGGCACGAATAAAAGAGAATTAAAGAGGAACAAGACTTGAAGGTGCTTATGAAGGAATACTTGGAACAGTTAACCATGAAGTCCAGGGTAGGTGGTAGTTTGGCAAGAAAATGTGAGAGTGAGATGACCGCCTAGGGGCCAGGACTTGGAGGACATGGGAAGGCAAACAAGAGGACAAAGACAAGTGGCAGCTGAGAAGCTGTCATGAGAGAGGAGGGTTTTAGGGCTAGAAATTTAAGGATGAGACAATTTCGAGAAAGGTAAAACCAAAGTGTGACCACGTCATCAAGGAGAACACCCAGGGTCATGAGATAAGATTTCGCTTGGAGCTGTATGGAAAAACTTCCATCAGTGAGTGGGGGTTTGAAAGAGTGACACATCAGCATGGACACCCATGAGAGGGAGCCTTGGTTGGTAGGGAAGGAGAGGCAGTGACATGGATGAAGGGGATGTCTCCCTCTACTCGGGGCCTGCATTCAGGGGAGCAAGCCTTTTCTTGCCTTTGAGACAGTGGTGAGCAGTGTCAGCAGAACAAAGCCAAACCTCAGTTCCATCAAACTGAGTGGATGGTGTTCCAGGTTGCTGATGTAAGGGAATTTATAACATTCCAGAAGTTACTATACAGTAAGGTAGGAGGTGGGACCAGGGAAAAATAGCCCTGAGCCACATGGAGGTGCGTGAATAATGGACTCCACCAGTGTCAAGTGACTACTGATTAAGAGGACAAAGAAAGCAAGTGGGTGGGACTTAAGAGTGGTGGCCTCTGTGGCCAGCGTCAGTGGCTCCTGGTGGTGATGTCATGATGCCATGGAATCTGTTTTAAAAAATTATATTTTTAAAAGTATTATACTTTCCTATTTTGAAGTTTTTTCTATGAAGAGTCTATATTCCTTTTTTTTGGTCAGAAAAAAATCCCATTTAAATTATTACATTCTTCAAGGTGGTGGTGCTGGGGAGATGATTGCATTTCTACAGTCCTTAATTTGCCTAGTTGTAAAATGAGGGTTGGCCTCGGTGGCCTCTCACTTTAACGCATAGTGTTCTCTTCCTGCTCAACTCCCATGGACTTCCTCCCTTCAGTGCACAAGTGGGAACAGGAAAATAAGGTGAGGGTGTAAGTCATCAACCAAGAGCAAAAGTTACCACGATTGCAAGTTGCCTCAGTAACAATATTTGTCAATAGTGTTGCAAATAGGAATGTCATGTTGTAAAAAGGATCTAATTGTGAAGATTCATGTGATGAGGAAAATGCTGTCTGAGGATTTGTGGCACATGCTCAAGGGGCTGCTGAGTTCCTCTTCCCAGGCAGGACTTTCTTTTCCCAAGCCTTAGACATTGCTTGTCCAGCAGGCGAGGCATTTACGTGTGTGTCTGTGGGCAGCTTCTCAACCCTGGTTATCCTCAGAGCCACCAGGGGAGACACTGTCTCCAAAACCCATCCATACTCGTCAAATCAAGGAAACCAAATATCCCCAAGAAGAACAAAGGCATACACTGACACATGCCCCCAAAAAAGTACATTATATAGCTTCTTAACCATAAATGGAAGCTCTATTTTTTAAATTTTATTTTATTTTATTTTATTTGAGTTGGAGTCTCACTCTGTCGCCCGGACTGGAGTGCAGTGGCCGCTCCCGGCCACCGCAGCCTCAACCTGCTGGGCTCCAGCGATCCTTCCGCCTCAGCCTTCCAAGTAGCTGGAACTACAGGCGTGCGCTACCACGCCTGGCTAATTTTTTTGATTTATTGTAGAGATGAGGTCTCACCAAGTTGCCCAAGCGGGTCTCGAACCCGCAGGCTCAGGCAATCCACTCACCTCAGCCTTCCAAGGCGCGGGATTACAGGCTGAGCCACTGAGCCCGGCTCGGAAGCTCTATTTTTTAAATTAAAAGTATTATTTACTTTTTACTTGATATTTCTAATATCCCCTCCTCTCTGTCATCTGGTTTTAAGTTATCAAAATCCCAGTGATTTTATATCTATTAATGCTGCTTTAGTACATTTTAAATATGGTAGGCGTTATCTGTTCTTTGACCCCGTACATAAGTAATTATATATTAGATGTATTTATAAAGGTAAATATTAAGTTTCGGCTAACTTTTTAAAAAATAAAAATTTCATCTAAAATGACAAATATTGAAAGCTTTTGTATTTAAAACTAAAGAATACACAAACATTAGTTATTTTGCAGTTTTCTACCATAAAACACATACTAAGTTGAACCATTAGGTCAGCAATATGTTATCATTTCTATTCAAAAGGAAGTAACAGGGCGGGTCCCAGCGCTATGAGTTGCCGAAGCGAGAGGAGTGCTTGAGCTCAGGAGTTTGAGACCAGTCTGGACAACATAGCAAGACCTCATGTCAACAAAACAAAATAATTAACCAGACATGGTGCCGAGCGTCTGTAGTCTTAGCTACTCAGGAAGCTGAGGCAGAAGGATCAGCTGAGCTCAGAAGGTCGAGGTTGCAGTGAGCCGTGATCATACCACTGCACTCCAGCCTAGGGGACAGAGTGAGAACCTGACTCAAAACAAAACAAAACAAACAAAAAACAACAAAAGGAAGTAACAAAGTTGTTCTCTTTAAACAACTGACCAGAGAGTTGGACAGAGAATGTTAAATGTTCACAGTTCGTCTTGCAGGTATAGAAACTGAGGCACTAAACACTTAAAATTTTAATCTCAGGAATGCTACCATTTGTCATATATTCTTCACGGCAGATAAAAATGAGTTGCTTAAGCTGGGTGCAGTGGCTCATGCCTGTAATCCCAGTACTTTGGGAGCTGGAGATGAGAGGATTGACTGAGCCCAGGGTTCAAGACCAACCTGGGCAACATGGCAAAGCCTTGTCTCTACAATAAATCAAAAAATTAGCCAGGCATGGTGGTGCATGCCTATAGTTCAAGCTACTTAGAAGTTTGAGGCAGAAGGATTGCCTGAGTCCAGCAGGTTGAGGCTGCAGTGGTTGTGAGCATGCCACTGTTCTTCAACCTGGGCAACAGAGTAAGACTCCAACTCAACCGGGCTCGGTGGCTCGACGGTAATCCCGTGCTTTGGGAGGCTGAGATGAGTGGATTGCCTGAGTCCATGGGTTCGAGAACCTCCTGGGCAACTTGGTAAGACCTCATCTCTACAATTAAAAAAAAAAAAAACAACCGGGTATGGTAGTGCGCACCTGTAGTTCCGGCTACTTGGAGGGCTGAGGTGGAAGGATCACTGGAGCACAAGCAGGTTGACGCTGGGGTGGCTGTGAGTGTGCCACTGCACTCCAATCTGGGTGATAGAGTGAGACTCCAACTAAAAAAAAAAAAATATTCTGAATACATGTATTGTTTTTTAGTTTTGGAATAATGCTAACATTAAATTTTGTTTAATATGGTAATCTTGGCTGGGAGCAGTGACTCATGCCTGTAATTCCAACACTTTGGAGACCAGGCAGTGCATCACTTGAGGCCAGGAGTTCAAGACCACCCTGCGCAACATAGTAAGACCCTGTTTTTACAAAATATATATATATAATTATATATTTATACCATATATATTTATACATATATGTGTATACCATATATATGTGGTAATCGTCCCATATTACTACAAATTGTCACACATTTACCTTTTGGAAAATTAAACAGTTGGTATTAGAATGGTTCTATTGAAGAAGCCTACACTAAAAGCTGTATTGTAGCATATTGAATAGATGGAGAGTTAGTAGACACTGTAATCAACTAAATCTCTTTACCAACCTCCATATGAGTCAGCAGTGTAGCCAGCCAATCAGAAAGCAGTGCATCCATAGGCGGGGCACAGTGTCTGGAAAAGAAGTGAGAGTTCCTGCATGGAGTTTGGGAGGGGCATTGCCAAGCCTGGGTGTGTATAGAGCAGGGGACATCCTGTGGAGAGAGGATGCTGAATCTGTATGGGAGGGTTTCAGAGAGACAGTTATTAGAATTAGAAGACAGAAGACCTGCGGAAATAGAGCAACCATCCTCAGATACCTGAAGGTCCGTCCAGTGGCCATGTCTACGCAGGAACAGCTCATCACCTGCCAAGAGGATCGAAGGGGCTCTGGCCCTGGAGAGAGCTTCTGGGGGTAACTTGAAGACCCATCCCAAGTCCAAGACTCTGATTCTCTACAATTTTTATTCCAGGACCTAAGTTACTGATCATGTTTACAAAACATAAGAAAGACTCCACCATACCTGACTGTGAGAACTCAACAAACGTGGGAGAAAATAATGCTTCCTCTAGTGTTTGGGTGGGGGAGGGATGTGAAAGGGAAAGAGACACAAAGATAGAGATGGAGAACAGAGAGAAAGAAACATGGAGATAGAAAGACAGAGAGAAACAGACCACTATGTTGGGGTACGGGTGACAGAGACAGAACATTGATAGAGGCCATTGTGTGGAGGTGCGGGTATGAGAGAGACAGGCTGACCACAGTGGGTGGTACAGGCTCCCTATCTGCCTCTCCATGTGTAAGCACAGCTACTCTGTGTCCTGCCCCATGCTGGGAACTCTGAGGACTTCAAACACCTCCCAACCTCAATGAGTTTTATTTTACTTTATTTTATTTTAAAGATGTGGGGTACAATTCAGGGTTAGGTATACAAATGTTGATTATGCAGGTATCCTTGTTAATAAGGTGTGCTACTCCCTCCCCTAGCAGTTTCCCTCAACTGCCAATTCCTTTCTTATAGTATTAAATACATCAACAGATGTAAAAACAAGAACCACATGATAGGCCGGGCTCAGTGGCTCAACCTGTAATGCCAGCACTTTGAGAGGCTGAGGCAAGTGGATTGCCTGAGCCTACGGGTTCGAGACCAACCCGGGCAACTTGGCAAGACCTCATCTCTACAATAACTAGAAAATTAGCCAGGAGTGGTAGCACGTGCCTGTAGTTCTGGCTCCTTGGAAGACTGAGGCGGAAGGATCGCCGGAGCCCAGCAGGTCGATGCTGGGGCGGCCAAGAGTGTGCCACAGCACTCCAGCCTCCAGCCTCCAGCCTGGGCGACAGAGTGAGATTCCAACTCAAAAAAACCACACACACACACACAAAACCAACCCCCCCCCCCACATGATTAACATGATTATATCATTAGATGCAGAAAAAGCTTTTGATAAAATCCAGCATCCCTTCTTGATAGAAACCCCCAAACACCTAGGTATAGAAGGAACATACCTCAAAATAGTAAGTGCCATCTACGATAAACTCACAGCTAACATATTGCTAAATGGACAGAAACTGGAAACATTTTCACTGAAAACTGGAACAAGACAAGGCTGCCCACTCTCACCCCTCTTGTTCAATATTGTGTCCTAGCCAGGGCAATTAGACAAAAGAAGGAAATCAGGGGTATCCAAATAGGAAAAGAAAAAGTCAAGTTATCCTTCTTTGCTGATGATATGATCCTATACCTTGAAAATCCAAGAGAATCTGTCAAAAACCTGCTTTCACTGATAAATGTGCAAAAGACAGTTGCATTCCTATATATCAACAACAAGCAGACAGAGACCCGAATTAAAAACACAATCCCATTCACAATAGCCACCAAAAAAAAATGAAATACCTCAGCATCTTCCTAACCAGAGAAGTGAAAGACCTTTACAATGAGAACTCAATGAGTTTATCTCATCTATCTGGTTATAGAGACAAGTCTAACAACCGAGATGATCAGAGACACCAGGAGGCCTCCTGGAACTCTCTCCTTGCAGTTTCATTTCTTTATTTTCTTCCCTAGCCCTTGCTCTCCTTTCTTTAAAAAAAAAGAAAAAAAACCTCATTGTATATAATTCACCTATCTTACTCACAACCACCTCCACTCAAAAAGATTACATATGCATGCAACTTGAAAAACAGCAGAAAGCTTTCTCGTTCCCTACTACCAAGGCAAGGTTTGTTGCTGAAACGTATTAAATCTGGCTTAAGAAATCGATGTAGGCTGGGCGCGGCGGCTCACGCCTATAATCCCAACACTTTGGGAGGCTAAGGTGAGAGGATTGCCTAAACCTACGGGTTTGAGACCAGCCTGGGCAACTTGGCAAGACCTCATCTCTACAATAAATCAAAAATTAGTTGGGCATGGTGGCATGTACCTGTAGTTTCAGCTACTTGGAAGGTTGAGGTGGAAGGATCACCTGAGGGCAGCAGGTCGAGGCTGCGGTGGCTGTGAGCATGCCACAGCACTCCAGCCTGGGCAACAGAGTGAGACTCCAACTCAAAAAAAAAAAAAAGAAAAAGGAAAGAAATCAGCATATATACAGTCCAGATTTATATTTTTCAAATCAACCTCCCTTCTAAACCATAACAGCAGCAGATGGACAAAGAAAGAAATGGAGTGTGGTCACATCTCATACTGATTGGATAGACCCTTTCAGATGCAGTAAGAAAGAGCCAGCTGCGACCTGTAGCCTTCCATTTCTACTGAGACTCTGATTCAGGATATAATGGTTTGGGTTGAAACAAAAGCATAAGCAGGTTGTTTTTTGTAATTTTTTTTTTTTTTGAGTTGGCGTCTCACTCTGTCGCCCAGACTAGAGTACAGCGGCACGCTCCCAGCCACCGCAGCCTCAGCCTGCTGGGCTCCGGCGATCCTTCTGCCTCAGCCTTCCAAGTAGCTGGAACTACAGG
>NW_007260120.1:991997-1003690 GCF_000164805.1 Carlito syrichta
GTGCCACTGCTCTCCAGTCTGGGCAACAGAGTGAGACTCCAACTCAAAAAAAAAAGACAGACTAACAACAGAAAAGCATACATACACATTTATTTAATATAAGTGGTTTTTTTGTTTTGTTTTATTTTGTGAGTCAAGGTCCTACTCTGTCCCCCAGGCTAGCGTGCAGTAACATGATCACTGCTCAATGCAGCCTCAACTTCCTGGGCTCTGGTGATCCTTCTCAGCCTCCCTAGTAGCTAGGACTATAGGTATGCACCACCATACCTGGCTAACTTTTTAAATTTTTTGTAGAGATGAGGTCTCACTATGTTACCTAGGCTGGTCTCAAACTCTTGGGCTCAAGCCATCCTCCCGCCTTGGCCTCCCAAAGTGCTGGGATTACAGGCATGAGTCACTATGCCTGGCCTATTTAATATAAGTTTTATGGGACAACATAGACGCCTTCAGAAAGAAGACCCAAAGAAACAGGGAAACCTGTATGTTTTATGCTTAGGTTTGCTGCAGAGTGGACAGTCATGCAGAAGTGTGATTGGACATAGGGGGTCTGATATAATAGTAAGAAACTGACGGTAACTTAGCAAGGCCTGTTTGTTTAGATTCTTCCTGGCATCTCTGTGTCTTCAAGGCTAAAGAATGTCCTTTTCCTTCCAGAGTGGGAAGGCCCCTCTGGAATGAACATTTTAGGACCTGCTTCAGGGGAGAAGCGTGGGGGGAAGGTGAGAGTGAGCTTCCTGCTTCTGCTGTTTTCTCCAATGCCAAGGTGCCATATTTTGGGATAGCATGTCCTGAGCTCCATCAATGAACAGGTTAGCTCCCATTATCTGTGAGCCGATTGGCCCCTTCAGGGACCCTCCTCAGTGCCAAGACACCAGCTGCCTGTGCCTTCCTTTTGGTCAAGCCCTGGAGCACGAGAGCTACAGGCTACATTCCTGGTCCTCAGTGTGGTCACAGTCCTGGTGTGAGGACATTTGGTTACTGAAAACAGGGCCAAGCCAGTATGACTCGGAAGCAGCCCAGCGGGCAGGCACGGGAAATGGGAGTTTACATTTGTATAACGCTTTTTTATTTTTAGTCTTTTTTTTTTGAGTTGGAGTCTCACTCTGTCGCCCAGACTGGAGTGCAGTGGCCACTCCCGGCCTCCGCAGCCTCGGCCTGCTGGGCTCTGGCAATCCTTCCGCCTCAGCCTTCCGAGTAGCCGGAATTACAGGCATGCGCCACCACGCCCGGCTGATTTTTGGATTTATTGTAGAGATGAGGTCTCGCTGCCCAGGCGGGTCTCGAACCCGCGAGCTCAGGCAATTCACTCACCTCAGCCTCCCAAAGGTGCGGGATTACAGGCTGAACCTCCGAGCCCGGCTATTTTTAGTCTTTAAAATTTATTTTATTTTAAAGATGTGGGGCACAATTCAGGATTAGGTAAAGTGGACATTGTATGGGTGAAGTTTGGGCCTCCCCTTGGTCTCTACTTCGCCTGATTTGAGATCAGGTACCCTTATTGAGGTTATGTGCCTGCCCCCTGGCAGTTTATTAACCTGGCAGTTTTCGGCTATTGCCAATCCCTTTCCTAGAGTATCATGATAAATGTTCAGTGTCTGCTTATGAGTGAGAACACGTGGTATTCAGTTCTTTGTTTTTGTGATAAATCACTGAGTATTATAGACTCTAATCCAAGTTGCTGTGAAGTCCGTAATTTTGTTCTTCTTTATGTGTATAGCCCTTTTTTAAGAAGCGGTTTTAGTATCCATGTTAAAATGAGAGTTATATTAGCCAGGGGCAGTCATGTGTGCCTGTAGTTCCAGCTACTCAGGAGGCTGAGGTGCGAGGATTGTTTGAGCCCAGGAGTTTGAGGCTGCAGTAGGCTATGATTATGCCTGTGAACAGCCACTCTGCACTCCAGTCTGGACAACATAGTGAGAGCCCATCTCTTTAAAAAGAAGGAGGAGGAGGAGGGGAAACAGAAACATGTATTCTTTTAATCTAACATTTATTAACCAACTATGCTATACCATTTCAATCCTCACCATTCCTTGAGTCAAACTCTGTTATTATTCCCATCATTCAGATGAGGAAACTGAGGCACAGAGAGATTAAGAGACTGTTCTGTGGTTGTCCAGCCATCAGACCCAGTGGGGACTTGAAGCAGGACTTGGTGGCTCAGAGCTGGTTTGGAGGAGGCTATGAGGATATTAGAGTCTCATGACCATTGCTTTGGAGCCAAGCTGAACCAGTAACTTGACCCAGCATTTGCATCTCCAGGCTTTGTCCTAAGGGGACAATCAGACAAGAGCTCTCGGACGAATGGACTGAGATATTTGTTTCTGTAATAGCTCACTGAGTATTATATTACAACCTTATCATATTTCAGGTATCAGGGCAAATGTCAACATCCTCAGAGAAGCTGTTTGGCTTTCCTGTCTCAAGCACCTCTGACCCATCACTCTTGTCCCCTTACTTAAATTCATCCTCTTCATAGATCTTTCACAGTCTGCAATTGTCCACTGGCTTGCTTGATTAGCTGTTTTCCTTGCTGGAGTGTAAGCTCCATGAAGGCAGGGAGCTGTCCTCTCCATTACCTAAAATAGTACCTGGCACAATGTCATGCTCTAATGAGTCTAACAAGGTAATATAACTTTCGCATAGCAACCTCCACCTAGTATCCCTTACCTAATTTAAAACAAAGGGTTTCAGTCTCTTGTATGTTTAATGTCCCAAGAAACCAGCCAGGGTCTAGATGTTTCTTTATAGATACACCATTTACATCTGGTTGGCCATTCCAGGATTCCATACCTCGGAACACCGAGCACATGTTTACCAAGGAGCATAGGGTCATTCTCAGGATATGCTTGAGTTACTGTTGTTTGGCAAAACATGCCTACTACATACACATAAAGCATATTCCACAAATATTTCTTGAATGAAATGAAAGAACGCATGGCAAATAGCTGGGGAAAATTAAAATCTTAACCAGCAGATGATTGAGGCACTAGATTAGGGTGTATCCATGTGAGAGAATACTTGGCAGTCAATACAAATGTGTTGTAAGGAGGTACCCTACATGTGGTTGAGTGTAAAAGACAGGTGACAGAATGCATATGTAATGTGGTTCCTATACTGGCCAGGACTCCTGGTAGCCAACCACAGAGTCAAGTCTACTGAGTATAAGCAGAAAATAGAATACAAAGGTTGCCAAAAAATGTATACACATTTAATGAAAGGAAAAAGTCTGTTTTAAAATTGTAATACTCCATATATACTGATAAGAAAAGATGAATACAAGCCACGTCTGACTTCTGCAATTACAAGAGGTGCTCATAGTGGTTACCATCAGCGTCCAGACACTTCTGATAATGGTGAACTACTGCAGGATTTGTTGCTGTGCGAGTCCTCCTGAATCTTCCCTTGTGCATATCACACACAGGACCATGCGTCTCAGACTCATCACGAATGCGTGCACTTGTTAGGTGTGTTGGAGATTCTGTTGCATACTTAAACCTCCGTTGTCATACTTCCACAACGTTCTGGAATTTCAAATACCACTTCAAAATGGTCTCGTGCGCCCCAACAACCATGCTTCGGCCATTTTCTTTGTCCTGCCTGTCGCATGGTGCACTAGCATTCATTTGATTAATGCTATCTTTTGAGCAAACGTCATACTACACATTGCTACTGTAATTTAATTCTACTTCGAAAAGTCATACACAGATACCTCTTAAAATGGATATACTACATTTTTTTGGCACCCTCAGTAGTTATGAGTTACCCCGGCTATTGGGTAACTCACTGATGCTCTAGGAGGTGGGGAGTTCTAGAGACAAAACACAAGATTGGGAACAGGAGACAGAGTTCTACCTCACCTCAGAAATGCTGACTAGTGGTGTGGCCCCTAGAGAAGTGCCCTAACCTCTCTTCTTCAGGCAGATGTGGATGATAAAATCTACCCCATCTATACCGAACTGTAGCCTGTGATGAAGGAAAAGGAGATCGCAGGCATGAGAGCCCTTTGCAAAATTAAGAAGGGACTGTGTATACATTGACGTCATCGTTATCAGGCGATTTTGAACGTCTAAGCACATGAGCTTCAAAGCCATTGGCGTTGGCACACCATTGGGACACCGTTGTCAGCGACTTGGACATCACCAAGGCTTCAGTTGCTCCCTTGCAGGGATTCGGATAAAAAGGCTGATAATTTTGGCAGTTGTGTTTGCTAGGCTTGTCCTAAAATCATTTTCCGTGTCCCCTTGTGACTTCAGCCGCTCTCCCAGTGGGGTGACCTGTGCCTCAGCCCCAGGTCTATCTTCTCTCCAGGCTTACTAATCTTGCCATCTTTGAGGAATAAGTCATTCTCACCTCTGGGATCTACACAGTGATGGCTGCAAAGCCTCTTCCCTGAAAGTCTTCCTCATGTAGTGTACTCATGCAGTGTACTCACGGCCACGAGAGCTGACGCCTAGAGTATCATGTGTTCAAAGTCACCATCAGCCACTGTTTCGCACATGGTTCATGCAGTTGACTAGGTAGAGATCAGAGGCCAGATTCAATGAGTTTTAAAATTTCCTTATAATCCCATTTTTTGCATATCCTCTTTGTATATTTAAAAAAAAAAAAAAGCCGGGCTCGGTGGCTCAGCCTGTAATCCCGCGCCTTTGGGAGGCTGAGGTGAGTGGATTGCCTGAGCCCGCGGGTTCGAGACCCGCCTGGGCAGCGAGACCTCATCTCTACAATAAATCCAAAAATCAGCTGGGCGTGGTAGCACATGCCTGTAATTCCGGCTACTCGGAAGGCTGAGGCGGAAGGATCGCCGGAGCCCAGCAGGCTGAGGCTGCGGTGGCCGGGAGCGGCCACTGCACTCCAGTCTGGGTGACAGAGTGAGACTCCAACTCAAAAAAAATAAAATAAAATAAACCCGGCTGGATGCGGTGGTTCATGCCTATAATTCCAGCACTTTGGGAGGCCCACGTGAGAGGACTGCCTAAGCCCACAGGTTCGAGACCAGCCCAGGCAACTTGGCGAGATCTCATCTTTACAATTAAAAGAAAAAAAAAGTAGCCGTGTATGGTGGTGCATGCCTGTAGTTCCATCTACTTGGAAGGCTGAGGTGGAAGGATCACCTGAGCCCAGCAGGTGGACGCTGAGGTGGCCGTGAGTATGCCACTGCCCTCCAGCCTGGGTGACAGAGTGAGACTCCAACTCAAAAAACAAAAAACAAACTCTTGGTTTTCATTGCCTACCTATGGTCACAGGAAGAAAACATCGTGATAAGACAGGATTATAGCAAGGCACTGATACCGTTAAGGAGAACTTCAGTGTTTCCAAAACCGGGCATGTGTTGCAAGGTGGGTGATCTTCCCGTCTTCCTGTATGTCCAGAGGCCTTTCCTGGCAGAACTTCCAGCCCGGGAGACCTTTCTCTTCATCTCGCCTGAAGGATACGGTTTCATTTTGACGCATGGCTTAGAGAAGCCGTTGAGCGTCCGCACAATCTGTTATGCTAAATCACACCTGGTGTCTGTACAGAGAAGGCTCTGGCAAGAGTCCTCGCCGCTGGAACCGAGGCCTCTGACTCCGAAGCCAAAACATGGCAGTGTTGCAGGGCGCCTGGCTCACCGGCACGGGAAATTAACCTGCTTGTTATCACGTTAAATGCTTTATGAAAATTTATCCGGCGCAAAAAGAGGGAAGAAAACCCAAGTGGTTGCGCAGTGCGCCTGCCTGGCACCAGTGAAGGAATGAAGCTGCCGAGAAAGTCGATGTGAAGAGCTGGCAAGAGGAAAAGATGGAAGGCGCAATGGAGACCGGGTGCGGTGCCAGCCGCGGCATTGTTTTATTAGCATTTGCTTGGGAAAACATTTAATTATGGAAGATCCAGAGCCCCCAGGGTGCTGAGCTAGGTGACACGATGCGGGCTTTGCCACTGTCTCCACGGAACACACCTTCAGAGGAATCGTGGCTCCCCGCGGCAGACTGCGAGGAGAAACTTCCTCCGGCGTGGCTGGGTCCTTGTGGAGGGCCCTTTGCTATGACCAACCCTTAGTTCTCAAGTGATGCTCAGTCTGCACATAAAAAAGAAAAATGAAGTGTCTCGCTGGCCATGATCATCCTGCATCCCTAGTTTTTCCAACATTATATTTTTATTTTCTTTGTTGATTTCAGAAGAAAATTAAATAGACAAAAGATATAGGATGGAAAAGTATTACCCAGCTGGGCGTAGTGGCCTATAATCCTAGCACATTGGGAGGCGGAGGCGAGAGGATTGCCCTTGCCTGCAGATTCAAGACTAGCCTGGGCAACTTGGCAAGACTTCGTTTCTACCAAAAAAAAAAAAAAATTAGCTGGGCTTAGTAGTGCACACCTGTGGTTCCAGCTGTGGCTCCAACTGTGATTCCAGCTGAGGTGGACGGATCACCCGAGCCCAGCAGGTCGAGGCTGCTGTAGCTGTGAGCATGCCACTGCACTCCATTCTGGGCAACAGAGTGAGACTCCGACTCAAAAAAAAAAAAAGAAAAAGAAACAAAGCCTTTTATTAGTTATGATTTCTTTGGAAAATAATGAAGAAGCAAAACAAACAGCAACAACAAAGTTAATGCCAAAAAGTAAGTGGGCAAGGTGTAGTGACACATGCCTGCAGTCCCAGCTACTGGAGTGGCTGAGGCGGAAGATGGCTCAAGCCCAGCAGTTCAAGGCTGTAGTGCACCATGATCATGTCACTTTACTCCAGCCTGGGCAACACAGCCAGACCCCTGTCTCTAAAAACATAAGTACAATAAATGATCAGCTACTATAAAATGAGGACATGAGTGTATATTCGAGCAATGAAATGAAATTAAAACATACAAAGGTGGAACCAACTGGCAGTGTTGCATGGGGAGTTTTAAAATTTCTTTTAATGTCTCACCTACTTTAAAAAGAGTATGGAAATAGTGATCCAGTTTCTCAGGTACCTGCAAGACATTTCTCTGTGTTCTCTTTCTACCATCACATAGCTGATTGTGTTACCTGATTTCTTCATTCGTGGCTGCCAGGAAGACTAATCAACGTGTGGCCGAGTCTAAAGAATGTCCGTGTGGGATACTGCCTGCCACGTGGGGCAAAGCTTCCTTGGGAAGATGAGAAGTCAAGGTCTCACTCCTGCAGCTAGCATGAGCTCAGGTTGTTTAATTGCAAGACTGCGTGTGCCTTATCGTTAGACATTTATACTTCTATCTGTAAATTTGTATAACCTCCTACTTATGGAGACAAGATTCTTTGTGTCAGCACCTTAGAGAAGTGTTGTGGAAGCAGTTGGCACGCAGACAGAAGTCTCTACAGCATCGTGGGTGCAGCGAACTGGTTCACATCTTAGGGCTAAGGGATCAGTGGGTCCCCTCGCCCCCAGAATTTGGTGATGGGCAGGGAACCATGTTTTCCTCTACAGACATGAAGAAACCTCTTGCTTAAAACAAAACAAAAAAAATTGGTTCTTGATATTTACACGAAGGAGACAATTTGGATCCGTTTCCAGTAATGGATCTCAGTTTGAGAACTGGAGCGAGTCATCAACCAAAGTATGCCCTGAGCACACTCTAAGTGGCACAGACCAGCCACAGGTGACGCGGCTGTTATCTGATGTGAATCTGGAATCATGGCAAGGCTGCCTCATTAAATTCTGAACCGACCACTCTTGATTTACCGTTAAAAAGAGTGAAAGGCCCGTGGACCCTGCCCTGCACGTGGCACCTATGGCAAATGGGGCATTTTCATCCTCATCATGAAGAAAGGTAAGTGTGCGGGGCCTTTGATGACACTGTTGCCTTTTGCTTGTTTACTTTTATTCTCCCACGCAGACTGTGACCCAGCAGGAGGGCTTTTAAACCAAAACAGTTAATTACCTCCTCTAACCCAGAGAAGTCGGGAAACAAATATAGTGAGTTGAGAGAAAGAGGGCAGCTTTGCTTCAGGCTGTACTTTGTACAGTCAGGGAAGGGAGCCACCTTCCCGTCCTCACCGGGGCCAGGTGGAGTGAAGCCAATTAGAAGGCGCATGCCGGGTAGGGGCCTTTGTGCCACCGTGCTGTGGGGGTCCCCCAAACCAGAAACCCGTGCACAAACATCCACCCCAAAGACAAAGTGGAGTCGCTCGTGGCCCTCCCACGATCCAAGGAATCAGCTCTGGGGCAGGTGGGATGGAACAGGGATCTTCTCTTGGAGGGCGGGGTCCTTCTGAATGCGGTTGGAGAGCAGGGGAGCTTTGTAGCAGAGATACTTCTCAAGTGAACTGGGAGTCATGACCTGTCAGCACCACTGTCCTTTCTCCTCGCTGGAACCAAGCCTCAGCCCTGTGTTTTTTTCTCTTTTTGAGTCAGAAGAGTCTCACTCTGTCACCCAGGTTGGAGTGCAGTGACATGATCACAGCTCACCACAGCCTCGAACTCCTGGGCTCAAGCAATACTCCTGCCTCAGTCTGCCAAGTAGTCGGGACCACAGGCGTGTGCCAGTGTGCCCAGCTAATTTTTGAAAATTTTTTGTAGAGATACCATCTCGCTGTGTTGGTGGTCTCCAACTCCCTGGGCTCAAGTAATCCTCCCACCGGGGCCTCCCAAAGTGCTGGGATTATAGGCGTGAGCTACCACACCTGACCAGCCCTTGTGTTTTTAAATCATGAGCTACCCCTTCCCCTTTGGAATCTCTGTTGTCTTTCTGTCTACCCCCTGGCTTAAACACCCTTCTTACCTAGTCTCACAAGTACAGACTGTCCGCCTGTCCTTCCCTCACTATTTCTGGCTCCCTACTGGGTACTGCACCCACTGAACTCTAGTTCAGTTGTCAGAGGCCACCTGAACCTCGGCCCCCAACTCAGCCTGAAGTGCTGTCTCCCGCCTCCAAGTCCCAAGGCCCCTAGTATCTGTTCCACTGACTCCAACTGTTATTTTGCTTCTCATTCTGCGGGACTTTTATTGCCACAACTGGATGAAAAATTCCCAGAATTCAACAGGGAGTGAGTCAAAGGTCTGTCCCCTATCCCCCACACCTGTCCCCAGCACCACACCAGTGGGCATGGTATTCTGGAAGTTTTCTCTTCAGAATCAGAAACACTCTTAAAGAAAAGGGCAGCCCCTCTCCTTATCTAAATGTTTTATCTGGATAGTTGGCCTTGAGCACAAACAGCAGTTGGGTGAGTGATTGCGTTTTCCTTGGGATCCTTCTGCCATGTAGCCATGGCCACTGCCCCTCGGAAGTGAGCAATGCAACAACGCCCCGCTCCTTCACTCCCAGAATGTCCTGCCAGGAGCAGACCTCCTGGCTTCCGTGCCTCTGCCGCCCTGCTGGAAACTGGAAAGTATAATCTTGCCCGTCTGAGGTTGTGAAAACACTGTAATAAGAGGGGAAGGAGCCGTGAGCTGCCAGATTCTATAACCCCGCAGATAAATCTGAGCATGGTGCTGGTTATGCGTCTTGAGAAAGTCAGGGCAAGCTTTGGGTAGGTACTTACTTAGTCTTTCTAGAAAGTTGCGTTCAGCCGAGTGAGGTTGCTCATGCATGTAATCCCAGCTACTCTGGAGGCCGAAGTGGGAAGACCACTTGAGGAGTTTGACATCAGCCTGGGCAACAGAGCAAGACCCCATCTCTAAAAATTTTTTTTTTAATTAGCAAGGTGTGGTGGTACATGCCTGTGGTCCCAGCTACTCAGGAGGCTGAGGTGAGAGGATCACTTGAGTCTGGAAATTGGAGGCTGCAGTGATTGTACCACTGCACTCCAGCTTGAGTGGAAAAATGAGACTTCAGGTATTAAAAAAAAAATTGTGTGCGAAGTGTGTCTGAAAGTCACACTACTGAATTGTAAAGGTAACCAGAAATATTAAAAACATAAACAGTAAACACCTCCCAGGGGCATTTCTTCTCAGCAACAACTCCATGTTGCTCTATGAGTCTGAGCTGGTGGTGCCTCAGCAGCCTGTGGGATGCCTGTCAAGGTCTTCAAAGAAAGACTGAGGCCTGGTACACACAGTTGAGGAAAGATTGCCAGGAGTGAGAAGGCATGGTCAAGTGGAGGAGACAAGGTGCAGTGGCTAACGCCTATAATCCCAGCACTTTGGGAGGCTGAGGTGAGAGGATTGCTTGAGCCCAGAATTTGAGACCAGCCTGGGCAACATAGTGAGACCTCGTCTCTAAAAAAATCAAAATATTAACCTGATATGGTGGTATGGACCTGTAGTTCCATCCACTCAGGAGGCTGAGGTAGAAGGATGAGCCCAGGAGGTCAAGGCTGTGGTGAGCCTTGAATGTGCCACTGCACTGTAGCCTGGAGGACAGAGTGAGACTCAAAAAAAAAGAAAGAAAGAAAAAGAAAAAAAGAAATGGGGGGGAAAAAGGAGGCAAAGTAGGGAAGGTGATGGAAAGGGCTAAGATAGCAGGAAAGCCAACGCCAGACAGTTGCCAGTCAGGGGCCAGGGCAAGGCTGGGTGAGGAGGCAGAAGTAGACAGAAGTAAACCCCTTCTTTCCACTCAAGTTTTCTATATCAGGGAATTTTCATTGTGTTTTGCTAAAAAATTAAGATGGAAAATACAAATGAAAGTGTCATGAGCCCCCATACCTCACACCACATACAAAAATATATACTCAAAATATACCCAAGACCTAAATTTTGGAACTAAAACAATTAAACCCCTAGAGAAAAAGACAGGCATACAACTCATGGACCTTGGATTAGACAGTGGTCTCAAAATGATAACAAAAGCACAATCAACAAAATTTTTTTAAAAGACAGATAAATTGGACTTCAGTAAAATTATAACTTCTGTGCTTCATAGGATACCATGAAGAAAGTGGAAAGATGAGAGAGTGGGAGAAAATATTTTCAATATATATCTCAGAAGGATTTAATATCCAGAGTATATAAAGAACTCTTATAACTCAACAACAACACAGAAACAGTTCTGTTGAAAAGCTGGCAAAGGAAAGGCCTTGAATAGATATTTCTGCAAAGAAGATGTGCAGATGGCCAATAAACACATGAAAAGATGCTCAACATTAGTCATCAGGGAAATGCAAACCAAAACCACCATGAGAGACTGCTTCACACTTACTAGGATGGCCATCATCAGAAAAACATGGTAATAAGTGTTAGCGGGGACGTGGAACCATTGGAGCCCTCACACTACTGGTGGGGACATAAATTGCTCAGCCACCTTGGAAAATAGTGGAAAGTTCCTCAAAGGGTTGAAAACATAGTTGCCATATGACCCACGAATTCCACTTTCTCTTAAGTGTATACTCGAGAAATGAAGACATGTCACACAACTTGTGTATGAACATTCATTGCAGCATTTCTCATAATAGCCACAAAGTGGAAATAAGTTAAATATCCATTAACTGATAAAAAACAAAATGTAACATATCCATACAATGGAATGTTATTTGGCATAAAAAGTAAGTAAGTATCCACACATGCCACAACGTGCCTGAGCCTTGAAAAATACTAAGTGAAGGAAGCCAATCACAGAAGACCACATATAGCATGGTTCCATTGATACATTCCAGAATAAGCAAATCTATAGAGACAGAAAGTAGACTAGTGGTTGCCTAGGGTTGGGAGGGTCAGGGAAATGGGAGTGGATTCTAAGGAGAATAGAGTTTCTTTGGTGGGTGATAAATGTATTCTTTTTTTTTTTTTTTGAATCGGAGTCTCACTCTGTCACCCAGACTGGAGTGCAGTGG
>NW_007260120.1:1003928-1030073 GCF_000164805.1 Carlito syrichta
GTGAATTGCCTGAGCCTGCAGGTTCGAGACCCACCTGGGCAACTTGGCGAGACCTCATCTCTACAATAAATCAAAAAATCAGCCGGGCATGGTAGCGGGTGCCTGTAGTTCCAGCTACTTGGAAGGCTGAGGCGGAAGGATCGCCGTAGCCCAGCAGGTCGAGGCTGCGGTGGTCAGGAGCAACCAATGCACTCCAGTCTGGGCGACAGAGTGAGACTCCAACTCAAAAAAATAAAAAATAGGCGGGGCTCGGTGGCTCAGCCTGTAATCCTGCCCCTTTGGGAGGCTGAGGCGAGTGGATTGCCTGAGCCCGCGGGTTCGAGACCCGCCTGGGCAACTTGGCGAGACCTCATCTCTATAATAAATCAAAAACTAGCCGGGCATGGTAGCGCACACCTGTAGTTCCAGCTACTTGGAAGGCTGAGGCGGAAGGATCACTGGAGCCCAGCAGGTCGAGGCTGTGGTGACCGGGAGCGGCCACTGCACTCCAGTCTGGGCGACAGAGTGAGACTCCAACTCAAAAAAATAAATAAATAAGATAAAAACACTTAAACAGATATTAAAGGGAGAGTTCAGTAATAGTAAAATATATATTTTTAAAATATTTTTAATTACTCAGAGAACTTAAAGATAAAATCTGTTCATAGATTTATTATATTTTAGGGTTTTTTTGGTAGGGTTTTCTCTTTTTCAAATAAATCTCTGAAGGGCAGAAATACCAATTACATATTACATGCTACCCATCCATACACATCCAGAGCCTTCTTAGTCCTTTGAGTGAAAGCTAATTTAGCTTTTTACTATACATCTGTGTTTTAATGTATCTCTCATGATTTACACATCAAAAACTTTGCACCACTAACATCTACATTTTCTGAGTAAACAGAGTGCCTGGCATGTAAGTTTGTAAGATGAATCAACACATGAAATTTTAAGCCAGTTAACACATGGAACATTCAATATTGTTGAAGATTTTATTTTTTCAAAAGCAGACAAATCAAGATTTATTTTTCATGTGGAAAAAATAATGGAATAGAGAACTCAACACTATCACCTTGCCTAATGAAACACCCTACCAGGTTGTAATAATCAGTGAGAATTCATTTGCCTTTTTTTTAATGCAGTCACTACATTATGATAGTGTATTTTTGCACATTTATAAGAAAAGTCCAATATAATTGACTAATGATATCTATGTCCTAAGCAATGCTGTTTTCAAATGCAAATGGATACACAGTTATATGAAAAAGGCAATCCTTAAATAGAACAACTCATTCCGATTTTTTAAAATGTAAACCAAACTTGATCTTGAAATTTTCAGAAAGATTTTCATAGAGAAGCAGATCTCGGAGACTTCTGCTCAAAATTTGGACCCCTGCATGCCTGTGACATCATTTTACACATGAGATCTAATGGAAATGAGATGGATGCGTTCGGAAAAGATAGAATTCACTGGTGTTTTTCATACGTGGCATGGCATTTTGAAATGAAATTTCAAGGGTGAAAACAGTAATCGCACGTTTCTTCTTTAAATCACAAATGTTGTGGCTCTCCCTGGGGTCTAGAAAGTCTTCCCTATTCCTTAATTACCAAATCTCGAGCCGACCGTGTGGCTTCCTTGTCAGTCCTGTGGCACCCAGGGCTGGCTTTGCGATTTCCTCTGAAAACAACTCTTCATTAACATTCAAGGTTTGGAGGGGGTGGAGGCAAAGGGAAAGGTGATAATTCAGATGTTATGAAACTGTGATAATGCTATTATTTAAGGCACTTATTTGGGTGTGTTTATACTTTGTAGTTTTATAAATAAGCCCAAGGGGCTCCTCTTGGTTGTCACAATCCCCCTTGAATCTCGTATCCTGTCTGTCTCATCCTATCCGACAGTAGAATTGATGCCGCTCTAATCCCTGGAAGTTTGGAACTAATGAACTGACTGCTGAGCTGCCGCCACGGAGCTTGGTCCCAAACTATACTGTACTTCACACTCGATTTATTCTCCAGATGGCGAGACTGTGCCGCCCTGCCGCGAGGGACCACCTCTTCCACTGGAGTGTAAAAGTGGACGGATGTTGTTTTCTTTGCAGATTTGATCATTCTGAGCTAGAAACTTGGGAGGATGATTAGTTATTAGCTTTAATGGGTGCCAATTGAACCAACTGCACGCATATTTTCTCCTTTAATTTCGGAGTCTGCAGGTCTTGGTGATGGTTGATTTCTCTGCTCTCTTACATCACCAGAGCGTGTCTCTTCCCCAGGTGATAGGAATCCAGTCTCTGAAATCATAGCACGCCTTGGTTCCTGGCCCAGACAGAGTCACATAAGACGGTGGCTTATGGATAAGGACAAGTTTATTAGCCACTGGTCCACTGCACCGAGCAGCCCGTGGCACGAAATATCGATTGAATGTGGGAACTTTGGGAACACTAGTTTTTAGATTGGGGGCCTGCAAAGATTCTAACCTGCACCGGCTTCCTCTGTGACCTGGACAGAGTCCACCTCTGGAAACTAACCTGGAGACAGAACACATGATGATCTTTAGGCTCTTGGAAGATCTAACATCACACTTGATGAAGGCCTTAACGCCATGATTCTGTCTCCTCCAGCTTGTCAGACCTTAGGGGGATAAATTCATTCCACAGTGAGATTGGCTTACCAGGACCATGCTGCCGTGTTAGCACATTTAGAATGCTGTCCTTCCCAAACCTCCTTTTGATCAACCTGGGTTGCTCCCAGGATGTAAGAGCCCCCTGAAAGCTCTTTTCTGAGTGGCCTCTTTTCCTTTAAATTTCCTTTTCCTTCTTTCTCCAGGAAGCACATACCTCCCAATAATCACAGCATGTCTCCCCAAGAGCCCTTCCTAGAGATGGTATCTGCTAGGTGGCCTATTGCTAATCCACCTAGGATGGTGATGTTGATTGGAAGGATGGCCAGGGCCAACCAGAAGCCAAAGAAAAAGAGAAGGAAAATGTGAAAGGGCCAAGGTGATGGAGAGGAGAGACATGGTAGCAAGAAGTAAGGTGTGTGTTGCAGAGAGAGAGAGAACAGACTGAAGAGAATTTCTCTTTACACAACTGGGTGGGCTGTGACTTTCTCTAACTGAACTCTGGGAACTCAGTTGTTGTTAGAAACTGCCTTCGTCTCAACCCAACAGATGGCATGGGTGTGTTTGCTAGCACAGTCACAAATTTCACCCTTAAAATAGCAAAAAGAAAAAAAAAAATCAACCTGCTTGTTGGTTGGTGTAAATTCAATGAAGTTGTGGGTGACTTTATGTCAATTTAGCAATTGTCAATTGTAACAAGCAACAGCCTGTTAGTAAGGGCATTGTGGGGCGGTATACCTTAAAAAGCATCATCTCCTTTTAGAAAGGTACAGAATGATGAAGTGGAAAGAGCTTGGTCTTAATACCGAGCCAAAAAAAAAAAAAAGTCTAGTAAAATGCTGAGTATTCACTGCTCATTATTATAATATAAAAAGTACTAATCAGATTATGCCTAAAATTGGAATTAGGCACTTCAGCCGATTTCACAAGGACTGAATTTTACTAAGTAAACTGGAATGTGCTGAAACCATGGCAATTTGACTTTAGATAAAAATCACCAACAGGTTTAGAACATGAGCTTTGAACAAACAGTCCCCTTCAAACCCAAGGGCAACAACCCGACGGCTTCGAGGTCAGATTTTGATGCCAACATTAACAATTTAGGAAATCGATTTTGCCAGAGATCCCGCATTCTTGAGCACACATGCAGATTCAAGTAGTAGAGAGATGATGCTTCATATAATGCACATTTTAAACTTATTTGGCCTAAAAAATCTGGTGAATTCCCATCCATTCTCTGTTCACTCTGTCCAGAAGACCCTGCATCAAGCTGACTTGCTATCAAAAGATGATCTGAAAGTTGAAATGTTTGTAAACCAGAGCAATCCTGAGTTTTTTGGGGCTGTACAGACTGCCTGGTTTTAGGTTCTCCATAGCCGTATGTCTAAATGCATCTCCCAAAGAGCTGGAAACATTTCTCTGGGCAGCACTGGACATTAAACTATGACATTGAGCCAACTCGCAGCCTTCACCTCCAAGAGTATCATATTTAGTCTGCAACAAGAGTGCATGGTAGAAGGAGTGGATAAGTTTTATATCTGTGGAATAGCTGAACATATGATGTGGAACCAAGCCACGGATGGCTGCATCATCTCTGACTTTAGCTAGTGTGAGCTCTCTCTGGCTTTTGTCTAAGCTTGGCCTAATTATTGGCAGTTGAAGCCCTGTAAATCAGTACTCCACAGAGCTGTCCTAAACTGTCCTAGGTACAGTTTCAGTGGGACCTGACAACTCTAAGCTACTTCTTCCTCACGCTGTTTCATGCAGACCGCATTTGGAAGCCTTCCTTGCCTCCACTTGGTCATAGACCTGTACTGTCTGGTTTAAATCCACCGTCTGGGTTGTCTTGCTGATTGGCCATAGATTCCAGATTGGCTTAGCTAATTCTTTTTTGTCTCTGCTTTGGTTTGCTGTTTGCCTAGATAAGTATTGCCTTTCAAACGGCTGTATATTGTTAAGACTTTTTTTAAAACACACACACACACACACGTTCATCAGCAGTGAGAAGCTTTTAAGTTTTATTAGTATCATAAAAACCCTTCCCAAATGGAATGACTTTTGATAAGTGTTCATTCTGACATTGAGCATTTGTTGAGGGCTGTCGGCGAGTTGGGGGGATTTGTTTTTGAAACTGAAATTGGCAGGAAGTAATGACCCAGGAGCTTGCTTTCTCTCAACTGCATCCCTCAACCACTCCCCAGTGCACTCCTTTCTCTTTTTTTTTTTCCCCACCCTGCTTCATCACCCCCAACCCAAAGCCAATCAGTAACACACTTGGTTTCATACGATTTTTCTGAGGACAATTCAAATACTGAAGCAGACTTTCAACCTTTCAGCTTTTCTTCACTGTGGAGCAAAGACTGTCAAATCAAAGGAAAAAAACGTATTTGTCAACCACTTCACGAAGGGATTTCTTGGTGATGTTATTGCCTTCCACCTGAATAAGTTGGAGCTTTTTTTGTGGTATGCATTGTCAGACTCCTGTGAGCATCTTCTTAATTGAATGTCAAGATTCAGCTCAGTTGCAAAAAATAAAATAAAATAGTGAGGCAAAAAGCATGATGCATGTGGAAAAAAGAAAAACAGATCCTTATTTTTTCCCTAATGTCAATGTGCAGCAGACAAGACTGCCATGATCCAAGTGTTATTCAGTTTCTTATATTTATTAAATGAGAAAATGCAGGTAAAGGACTTAGAACCATGCTTAGCACTTAGTGAACACTCAATCAGTGAAAAAGCACCTGTTAATCACTTTCTATTAATCACTTTCTATTTGGAAAGCAGTGCTAATGAGGAAGATGACACTACTGTTTCAAAGTATACCAGTATGCATGATAGTGGATCTCAGCTATGGCCTTCTTGAATGGAGTCTACAAGTCAGTCACACACCTATCAGATTGTAGGACTTATTTCAAATATTTATTTGGTGAACAGGAATGGTATAGATATAATAATGGTGCTCAGACTCTGAATCCATATAACAATTTCTTAGGCCATCCGATGGTGTCCCCCTCAAGGATAAAAATAAACTTAGAAGGTACATTTTTATCCACCCTTGTAGAATGAAGCCCGACTGAGAATTGTAAAAACCCTTGAAGAGTTTGATCTGGGCCCAACTGAAAAGTGTGTGAGAGTCAACTCAGTGTCCAGCGGTCTGGCCGAAGAAGACCTAGAGGCCCTTTTGCAATCCAGAGTCCTTCCTTCCAGCCTGATGCTTCCAAAGGTGGAAAGTCCTGAAGAAATCCTGTGGGTGAGTAGCTAATTCTTTGCTTTAAGTCTCAGGACTGGCCAAGAAGGAATAGCAGAAAGAAGGGATTTGGGTACTTCCACAGGGCAGGGAAAAAGGGAGTTAAGAAAAGGAGTTAGCCCAGGACACCATTTCCTTCACCCAAGGAGAGCGTGGCACTGCCCAACAGTGTTCCATGGAACAGCGCTACTTTTGAAATGATGTTTCTGCTTCCTACTTGGACTTGTGGTTTGGACAGAACAGTCTCCTCAACAGCCCTTCCAGAGCAATCCCTGGAAACGAGGTTGTCTGAGAATTTCATCCCTTCTTCCACCCTGCCAAGCCATAAGCCAAGGCCTCCACCTGGTACAGCCGTGATGTAAATGGCTCTTACTGAGATTCATTCAAAATCATCATAGGCAGTGAGCATATTGGCTGCATATGAAGAAATGAACCCAAAGAAAGGGAGGCAAAGGTCACTCCTTAGGGCAACTCGAGGAATAAACAGGAAGCTTTTAACTAGTGGTTTTAATTAGCACAGATATCATTTCCTGAACAGTTCTCTAGTGCATCCTTTTTAAATTGCTGACAGGTGTGTTTGTGTTTCATGACAGACTTTTCGGCCAATAAAAACCTGAAATGTAAAGTGGTTGGCATGTCAAATTACTTAAGAAAACTTTTGAAATGGGCCTAATTAAACGATGATTGTTTTCATTGTAAAAGAGGGTCGGGGCTAGATTTGAATTGAGGGTCACTGTTATTCCGCAGGTCTCTGTTGAATAAAATAACACTCCACTGTGCCATTGCAGGGCAAGGAGCCTGTGAGATAGGAATGCCGGAAGTGGCTTTCGTCAAAGCCACATCTAGTGTTATCTCAGAGGCTGTGGACACGGCCACAGCAACGTGCCAAGCAGTTGTAACACCTGGCAAAACTGCTCACCTTGTTCATGCACCTCGACATGTTGAGGCCAAGCTGCCCAGTGCCATGGCCCCTGTCACATGTGCCTTCTAAGCATGTGAAACGTGGGCAGCGCACAGTGGAATGTGCTGGAAATGCAAAATACACACTTGATTTTGAAGACTTGGTACCCCCTCAAGGGAACAAAAAGAATGTAAAATATCGCAATAATTTGTATATCAGTTACACAGTGATCTGGTAATATTTGGGATCTATTGGTCTGAATACTAGATATTACTAAGATTAAATTCACCTGCTTTGGTTTACTCTTTTAATATAGCCACTAGAAAATGTAAAATTGTATATGTAGCTGCCATTCTATTGCTTTTGGACAGCTCTGTGTTGGATTCTTCCTGAAGACCCGTTTTTAAGGACTGGTATTTGCTTACTAACCTGGAGTTCTCTCCAAGGTTAACTTCAGAAGCCGGGAGATACTAGTTGGAGCATGTTAATATCCTGGAGGGTTCCAACCCCATTCAGTTATGTCTTAAGTTCATTGAAATGGACTCTGAAGTCACTGTTCCCTTCTGGTTTCATAGTTAATGCTTATTTATCACCGTGATTACCCTTAATTTAAGATGGGCTGGAATACCCACCCAACCTTAGCCACGACCTCTGTTCGCTGTTTTAAATCCTTGGGATGTGAGAAACATACTGAAATTTAAATGGGACTTCTAGTTCACAGAAGTCTTTTTGGCTGTTTATTTTTTCCTCTCCGTTTGTATTTATGTGAAGCACAAAACCCAGAGCCTGATGCACAACTGAAAGATGGGCTTACTTGTTTTCTTTTGTGTGAGAATCTCTTGCTCGCCTTTTGTCACTAGTGTGGGTTCTTGTTTGACTGGCACGGCTTATTGGACTATAACAAGCGTAACCCTGCCTCCTTTGTCATGGGACAATTCTCCCACAAATCCGGAGCAGTGTGCATTCTTCCAACACACTATTGGGTGTGCACTGGAATTGAAAGAATTGCTGAGCCCTGCTACTTCATCTCCTCCCCAATCTCTTTGTGACTGGCCCCCCTTCTTTTCCTCCCCCCTCCCCAGCCCCCTCCACCTCGCTGAAATGAACACTTTACCAGGCCGGAAACATTTAATCGTCTCCTTTTGAAAAAATTAATTGAAACTTCTCCACTAGTTACCTTTTGTGTTAGTACTTAATGCAATTTTTTTAAGAAAGGGGGAGGAGGAAGAGGAGGAGGATGGGCTAGAATATTTAATTTTTAGATGCCCCTGTTGGCTTAAAAACAAAAGGCCCGAGGGGTTTTTCTCACTAAGAATGGGGACTATTATGGTAAAGTGTTTACCTAGTTTTAAACTTGATGATTTTTGTAGTTATAACCGTTATCACTAAGAATGGGGCAAGGAACTTCATACGTTTGCTTTTTTTCCAGGGGGAAAAAAAAAATCAAACCTACCTATTTAACATCAAAACCACAAATAGGATACTACCGTTTTCTAGCTTAAATGAGACATAACTTACGTTTTATTTTCCTGTACACTGAATACTGTGCATTTTGTCCCCTGCGATGGCAGCCTTCTGCTCGTTCCTGCTATTTTGGTTGACTTATTCCTTCCCTTGGAAAGTTACTAAGGAGGTGAAGATGATGCTGGTGGAGGGAGGGGCAGCGGGAGCAACTGGGAATAATTCTTCATTACTGAAAGCTGTGATTTATTTTAGCCTAATTGTAAAGTTACTGCAAATTGCTCAAAAGCTTTTTAAAGATCCCAGTGATTAGATTTTTTGGGGGGGTGCACAGTCAAGGAGGGGGGCAGCTAAAAGGGGAAATAACACCTCTAATCCCGCTTCTGGTAAATAGGCTGCCAGCTTTTCAAATGAGTTTCCTTTCTATTAGTCAGAATATTATGCTAAGCCTTAAGCATTAGTTTTTTTATGTTACCATAGCAGCCTTATTCCTGCAGGGTGGTGACCTGTGATGATTACAGTACAAAGCTTATAGGGTCTTGAAACCCCCTTTGAAGATGAAAAGTCTTTGATGGTTTATATTTATGCAAATCTCTTAGATATGATTTACCCAACTGAGACTGAATGGAGAGATGATTAAAATTCCCTTTTCCTTTGATATCCATTAATGGCTGAATATTCCTTAAATTTAAAATGGATATATGTGTTTTCATCTTTATTTACAAAAATATCTTTATCATACCTGTGTTTCCTTTCTCTGTCCCCTCACATCTTATTAGATCTAGATAGACATAATAGATTTACAATTTAGAGTGTGTTTTTTTCCCCCTTTTGAAAGGGGGGGCGAGGAATCTGTGCAAGAGCTTTTGTATGTTTCCAGATGATAGATTTTGGAATTTGGGCTACCCCACTGGCAGCACAGAGCTAGCTGTGAACTGGTCTCATGGAAAAAATTGGCGAGCTTTGGTCTTCAAAGAATTAAACTTCCTTTTTAAGGTCTTCCTAGGTAAGCTAAAAAATTATGGAGAAAAACCTTCCGAACAAAGGGTAATGGTGCTATAATGAATAATATGGACTCCAAGCAGAAGGCTGCCGAACAGTCACACTGATGTCAGTGCTGGGCACGAAACAAAAACAGAATGGCAGGTAGAGCAGGACTCGTTGTTTTAAGGGCCTGCCATTTGCATTTAACGAAGTGAGGGTGAGAGGTCTTAAGTAAATATGTTTTCAGGGAAAGCATTTAAACTTGAGAATCTCCTTCCAGTTCTAACTCCTAGGCCTCAAATTGCTCCTTTGGGGGAAAAGATTGTAATGCTTGGGGTTTTACTGTTTAGTTTGGTGGGAACTTTGTTACCTTTTTTTCTTTGGTCTTTCTTCTTCTTCTTTTTTTTTTTTTTTAATTCTTTTGTGTGGAAAAAAGAGGCTGGGATATTACTTCCTCAGGTCAAAGACTTCAGTACTACTTCTGGTGTCTACATTTCAGTGATTGTATGTTTTTTTCCCCCACTAATCACCTATGACACTTTTGATTTTAGTTTTCAGACAAATTTTCATTCCACTTAAAAGGCCGAAAACTTGAACAACCAATGAATTTAATCCCTTTTGTGGAAACTGCAATGGGTTTGCTCAATTTTAAGGTAAGAAAGCCATAATATGGTTAATAAGTTAGTATTTTATTTATCACCTAAAAAGGACTTTTGCTTTCAATTTTAACATCTATTAAAAACATTTTTCTAGAAAGGTTTGTAAGCAAAGTAGACCTTGAGCACCATTTACTATCTGTGATCGCCCAAAAACCAGGTTGTCAACCTCTTAGAAAACAAAGAAATCGGTTAAGTAGATAGGAAAATCTTCCTAGTCCAAAATATTTAAATGAAATAGTCATGCTCAGTAACAATTTTAATTAAATAATCACTGTGTAAATATATGCTTTGAATTATTACATTTATAGACTAAATATACATGAAACATTTATTTTGTCACCCTTATGAATTAACTTTGAACTGTTGTGTTTTTTTCTATCAATTGCCTTTTCATTGGGAAATTTTTTGGTCTCCTTGTAGTAACATTATCTATAATGTTAGCAGATAAGATATTGCTTGTAAGTTCATGTATACAAATAATTTTTAGAATATATTTTCAGTTTGCCACATTAGAACATGAAATATTTTCTCATATACATGCAGAAAGATGAGCTGAGCCAAATGTTTCCAACCATTGTGTGGATGCACTAAATTATCTGCCTTAACAAATTCATAGCCAGCTCTTTTTTTTTTCCTCTTTATCAGTGGGCATTTATATTGTTTTTCAAAATATGCCTCTCATTCCACCTGACCCATGAACATCCATCGAGCACCTCTTCTCAGAGTTCCTAGTCTACCTTTTTTTTTTTTTTTAAATTCCAGAGGGCAGGAGAAAAGAAATCACTAAAAAACAAAGAAAAAAAAGGTAGTTGAGCTGTACTGGAGAGAGAATGTGTGAGCAAATGCTCGGAGTGGAGATTCTGAGACCTGGAGGACTGGGCGGGAGGGGCCGGGTGCAAATGTTTGGGGAGCAGCCTTGCCTCGGGAGCTGCTTGTTTACACAACTAACCACAAATTCTCCCAGTCCGCCCTGGAATCCTCAGAATATAATCAAAAGCACATCCCTTAGACGCAACCAAATTCGTACAGTGATTTAATTTTAAGCGCTGCTTCACCATGCCATCTTATTTCATAATATACTTAGAAGAAGCACTTAACAATGCCTGAAATTAATCAAAAGTGTCCCATCGGTTCCTTATTTCTTTCCCATTCACATATATTCGCAGGTTATATTTCCACCTTTCACGATTCATAGTTATGTCTACAATGAACACTATTAATATTTACTTTCATACATAAATGTCAAAGTTACTTTATTAACATATCTTGGATGACTTGTTGCATTTTTATTTTCCCCTCTGGAGTTAGAGATTTTTGTATGGTATGTCTTTAATCCTGAGAATATGAACTTGATCCTAATGCAAATAATTTAATTAGTTTGATTTTAAAAATTCCTTCCTTCTCTCATATGATTTTTATGTTGACTGTTTGAGAGCCTCTTAAAACAAAAACAAATTTTGGAAAAATATAAATAATTTATAGCACAATTAAAATGAGTTGAGTCAAAGTTTCTCCAGAAGTTGGATGGATTATCATTTGAACATTGTAATTATATTCCATTAAGCAAAGCAAATATATACAATATACTTATCTTGGATGATAATAAATACTTTTTGAAAGGGGTACATTTGGGCTGCGTTTTTAGGGCTGCTTTCAGCCAAACTGTGTTAAGAGTCAGGTTGTCTGTTACTGAAATGCACCGTGCTGCTTTCCTTGACGAGTGCGCTTCTGTGAGACCTGGTTCTGTTCTGCTCTCTTATAGGCAGTGTGTGAAGAAACACTCAAGATCGGGCCTCCAGTGGGTCTTTTTCTAGATGCAGTCGTTTTTGGAGGAGAAGACTTTCGTGCCAGCATAGGTGTCAAAGATCTCTCTCTCTTTCTGTGTGTGTTGGTGTGTGTGTGTATATATTTTTTCTTTGGCCCCCCTCAGGAATGGACATTTACATGACAATGTATATTTGTCAACCATGACAATAGTTTTTCATGACAACGGAATGGACAACACTTCCTGATAATTTAGGGCCCCTCATATAGCTGTCCCGCTTCTAATAATGCTAAACACTACATTATTACTTCTGTTCATTTATAAAATACATAACTAATAAAAAGCCCATTTAGCCTCAGGCATGTTGAATATACAGCATCTACTCTGCTCCTGATAAATATATTATGTGAACAACCTTGTTTTTGCTTAACTATATTGTTTTCACATCAGTCTGGGGACTGTCTACGTTTCTAACACAAATTTGCCTTAATGAATGATCTTTTACATTATATATGGTATATAAATATTATTTAAAATAGACTTGAATTTCTCTTAAAATATATTTTAGAACTCTTAGTACTAAATATTTACTGAAACACTGGGCTAGTTTTCAGATTCTCACCATTCCTCGAGCACTAACTCAAGGTGTCTGGGTGTTTGTCTAACTAGACTATGAGACATTCAGAAAAGAGGCCAAGGCCACAGAAAGCGTTTCCAGACCCATAGTCCTGGTGACCTGAAGACAGGCACTTTCCCTGAGCAGTGAGTGTCATGGTCCAAATATAAACACGGACAACCCCCCGCCCCACAGGGTGAGGAAAAAAAAAAGAAATTTTAATATGGCCTTTCTAGGAGACTTTCATGTCTCCAACGGTTCAGCTACAAAAGGCATATCGACACTTTCTACCCCTCTCCAAATGCATGCTTTCCTGTTTCCCCAAGTTCTCATCCCAACCCTGAAGCTCAGGTATTTGGCTCAGAACCTCAGTTCGGACAGGGTTGCAACCACTGCACATGCAGTTCTGCGCTCGGTGTGAGAACTTAACCACTTCCCTACCCAGCTGCTTGGCCAGCTTTTGTGGTGCTGTCTGTGGACTGACACTTTCTGAGTGATGATAAGAGGGAAAACAAAAACAAAAACATATCAAGAGTCACTTGTGACCCTGATTCAGTTTCCCAAGATGGGGGCAGAAACCCTTTCTTAATACAGGTAGAAGCAGCCAGGCTCGGTGGCTCAGCCTGTAATCCCGCGCCTTTGGGAGGCTGAGGTGAGTGGATTGCCTGAGCCCGCGGGTTCGAGACCCGCCTGGGCAGCGAGACCTCATCTCTACAACAAATTAAAAAAATCAGCTGGGCGTGGTAGCGCATGCCTGTAATTCCGGCTACTTGGAAGGCTGAGGCGGAAGGATCGCCCGAGCCCAGCAGGTCGAGGCTGCGGTGGCCGGGAGCGGCCACTGCACTCCAGTATGGGCGACAGAGTGAGACTCCAACTCAAAAAAAAAAAAAAAAAAAAAAAAAATACAGGTAGAAGCAATTCTACTGAAAGATGCCTTGCCAGTGACACAGACACGTATGAGATTTGATGTTGCCTTCACATAGTTCTCTCTTCATTTATATCTGAATAAGTATTTTTCAGAGAAGCAATTCCCAAAGAGACACAGATGTCTCTCACAAGTTTTTATAATAAATGTCTGGGTTCGGTTTCCAAAGTTAAAGCCTCCTGTTTCTGTCAACGTCTCGTTTTCAGGTGCAACAAGTAGTAAAGAAACCCAGGATATTCTGTACGCCCGACAGAAGATTGTTGTCACAGCAAAGGCCTTTGGTCTCCAAGCCATAGATCTGGTGTACATTGACTTTCGAGATGGAGATGGACTTCTCAGACAATCTAGAGAAGGAGCCGCCATGGGCTTCACTGGTATGATCCTTCCTGAAGTCTTAGAAAGCAGTGTCGAGATTGACAAGCATTCCAGAAAAATCCAAATTTAACCAGAAGTGACTTTTTCTAATGTCATCAGATGTGTCCTTTACTTTCCCCACTATTTGAAACATGAAAAACTATACAGGGCAGGGACCTGCCAAACACGTTATCATTTTTTTTCTCCCGTCCTCTTAATTTTTTTATTGAAGCTTTGGCTGACCTGAGGGGAAGGAAGAGGCTGTGACAGGAGTGTTTCTGAGTGAATTGGTGAATTGCCCTAAGAAGTGCAGTTGATGAATAAAAGAAAAATGTCCTAAAATATTTAAAATATTAATTCATTTCTGAAAAGAAGTGTTGGTGACATCATATTTGTTGTTGTTGTTTTACTCATAACTAGTTTTTTGTTCTTCTGTCGCTGCAAGTCCCTTCTTTCTCTCCCACCTCCCAGTAAGTGTCTGTGCACCTGGCAACACCTACGGGCATCGGCTGGCACTAGGACCGGCAGGTCCCTTGCAGTCTGGTCTGGGGCACAGACGGGGATCTGTTGATTGGTAGGCCTGATCGCTCAGACCCCATGAGCCAGGGAAGCGGCCGAAAATTGTGTTTTTGCAACAGAAATCTGTTTTTTGAAAAACTGCAATAGGACACTGTGCACAAACATACTAGTGCAGTTGTACACACATGCTGGCAACCATGGAGGAAATCAGCTCTTTTATTCTTATCTGTCCTTGTGTTGAAGGTTTTAAGAATATTAATATCAGAAATGTGCCCAAGTAACAAGGAAAGGAAACAAGCATCCCGCTTTGATAAATATTTGTGAAATGTATCTAGTTAGAAGTTACTGAAAGAGACACTTCATAAAGTGGCCCTAAATGTAAACGAGACCTTAATGGATAATGATTTAGCCTGAAATAAAACGGAAAGACTGAAGAAGTATTTACATAAAGCACTGACATGTGTTTTTGTATTTTTAACATAAAGAACGAAGGTAAATATGAGCCACCCCCAATTTATTTAAGTGAAGAAATGTGATTCCTTATAGTGACATATTTTTTCACTTATCTGAACGTTGAATAAATGAACCCTCCCTACGTGGAGTAGTGATAGAGACAGAAGGGGACTCCTATACCGCACTCAGGGGTTGTGCTTGCCCCTGTCTCTTTCCAAGAACTGGTTAGGATATAGCCCAAATGGAAAAGTTGGAGAAACACTCCATGAAATTTATCTAATAGACCTGATGTTGTTGGCCTAAAATGTGTGGCACTGGCTGCCAGGCAGCCAGATGTTGCTCTGAAATGGGAACTAATTCAATGAAAAGAGAAGGCACTGAATTGACACTGGCCTCTCCCACCATCACTCAGCATAACCTGAGTTTCCTCAGCCTCCTCTGGGGTGAATATTTGCTCCAGAACTTCTGAGGGAGCTTGAGAGTTTCTCCAGGAAACAGGACTGAATTAAATTGGCCCCTAATTCAATCACAGGAGACAAGAGCCTTCAAATCAGGTTTACATTTCTAGACCGTGCCCAGCTCAGCAAGAGGAACTTATGGACCTGGCACTATTGTTTCCCCACAACGGGGAGCATTAAATCACACACACACAAAAAAACACCAGCAAAGAAAAAAAAGAAAGAAAGAAAAAGAAAGAAAATAGAAGCAGGGAAAATGGGAGGCACAGAGGGCACAGTGCCCATTATATATTCAGGGGAACGAGCAGTAAACTGGGGAGCCACCTTCCCAGCCACTCTGCAACTCTTAGAGAGAAGGTCTTTGTTGCCCCATTATACTTCTACATACCAGTGAAAGGTAATCAATCTGATAATAAGATAAATGATTTGTAGTTTTAAAAAATAAATGCTTTTTCCTGGGTATTTTAGACTGCTCGTGTTCTGTTTGTCCTAGTTATTGCCTTACGTTTTGCACAAGAAGGGAAGAAAGGAAGAAAAGAAGGCAAGGAAAGAGAAAGGGAAGGAAGGAAAGACTCAGAAAGAAAGGAAGGATCGGAGGGAGGAAGGGAGGCATGTCCCAGCTCAAGCAGGTGTTGAAATGTTTACAATCCAATGACAGTATCGTGTTATCCATAACATTGATAGGGTAGACTGAGTCTGTGCTATAAAGATTTCTTAGACTTTTACAAATTACTTATTTTTTTAAGGAGTTGTAGTTCTCAAAAGTTAGCTATAGTTTCTTTTCTGCAGTTACTGTTTCATGGTGTCACAATTCACGTAGATTTATTTTAAATCAATGCATTGGCTGTATACATGACCATTAACTTCAGGCGTTTTTTAATAAAAAGAAACCAAAACTAAATCTTGGAATAAAGCTTTAACAGCTAACTTAGTCACTCCGATTCCTCCAGTACTTCATGCTGAGAAGAAAGGTGATAAATATGAAATGCTATGGGTTTTCTTCTTTTTTGCAGTCTATTGTAGAAGACAGAAATGACACCATCATACAGTTACCTAAAAGACTTGACAGGTATTGATTTAAAGCACGATATATCAAGTGGTACTGTAAAAAGGATTTCATGGTCATAAATTTTAATGTCTTCCAATTTTGCACCCTCTCAGTAACTTGTCAATAACAACTCTTCTGTATAAAATATTTGCTTGGTTCCCACATGGCATTAAAGTCTGTTATACAGTTGTTGGAATCTATAAGATGCCACAAAAGAGAACTTCACGTATGAATACATCATACGTTTCTAAAACCTGACATATATCTTAAAATTAGCCTCATTACCAAACTATAGGTCCTTGAGAGCCATCAGGAATTTTGCAGTATTATAAGTATTTTATGTTTGCTCCTCAAATGATAGAGCCTGTACCAAGAAGTTCCCATGAAATCTGGCTTTTTACGCATCAGTGTAAATTATGTACATAAATTATGAAATTCAGGGCTAACAATTAGTAGGAAATGACTACCAGAACTGACATCCTTTATTAATAATATTGTAACAACTATTAGATTACTTAAATGCAATCTCAGTACTTACTATTGAAAAAGGCTCTCATTTGTCATCCCTTATGTTATTTGTTCCCAGAAATTATTCCTCAAATAATGTAAAGAATCTTTATTTATATAGGTTTTCAATGTTTTACTAGTATGCTGACAGATAAGAATGAAATAGCATTGTGAAGATGTTTTAATTATGCCACTGTAAAGAAAAGATATTGTTATATTTATCTACTTGAACTCTTTTTCATAAGACACTAAAAAATTTTTTTTACAAACATTGTTCCTTTTCTATTCAGTAGAATAATGACAAGTAACAGGAACTGACATCAAGGATATAAAACATCACGGATACAGTTTATACTGGCAAAAATGTTAAAACAACCATTTCAAAAGCAAAGAAAATTGATATACCAACAAATATATTTAGCAGAGTAAATTATCATTGTGTACATTCATTTTTAAAAAGCCAAATAAGTTCATAACTTTATCATGTAGTAAATATAGTTTCATCATTATTATAGCAGTAAATTACGTTGCATTTTTATTAATGACCTGATTAGATCCCACACTTCCCTGACTGTCAAATTGTTTTTTTAACGAGTGTGTGATTTTACAGAATTCTGGACTCTTATCTTTGTATGATATTTTTATTTAAAATCCTTCAACTTCAAAAAAGAATCATAAATCTTTTTGGAAGATTTTTCCTACAGAGATAAGATTACTTCTGGGATATGTAAGGTGTTGTAAAGGGAGAAATAATCAATCTTTATTCTGTAAGCCAAAAGGAAAAGTCTGGATATGTTTGGACAGTGAAATGTTCTGTAATTTTCTATTTTAAAAAATTTAAATGGAGTAATCTAGAGGCTATAGTGTTCAAATCTGCCTTCTGTTTTGCTGTACTGAATAAGATATTTTCATTGAAACCTAATTTTCTATTACGGGTGAGAAATGACACATGATGTTCGTCTAAAAGAAAGAAAATTAAATATGTTATTGTAAGACAGTATTTGATATTAATATAGTTGCAACATCTGCTTCTGTAAGCCTTATGAAAAACAGGACCACTTCTAAAAGAAATCGTAGAAGATGGTGTAATCCTGCAAAGTAAGCAAAAGACAACATATAAAATTTGGGAGTCTCTCACTTAATTTTTTTCTACTTCGACTCAAAATAATCGCTGTCATTTGCAGACATTATCCTTTAAAGTCCCAGCCAAAGCAGTTATTCAATGAGCTGCCTAGTCAATCCACCTGTAACTAAAAATGAGAGATTATCTGCACTAAGGTGGCATTTCTATAGGATCAGAAACACAATTACTTCCATTGTTGTATTTGTTCTTATGTGTTATTCTGGAAAAGCCTGTATGATTGCAGGTTTTGTTTTGTTTTCTAAAAAAAAAAAAAAAAAAAAATTCCTAAATCAGTTATTTAATAGACAGTCTATGAGGCATTCAGGAACCTCACGCGGTAGAAACATTTTGTTTGAACATCTGCTTGTTGTTTTGTGGTTCCAGTGTTATTAATCTTCTTGTAGGTAAGCAGGTGATCCACCCTAACCAAATTGCTGTGGTCCAGGAGCAGTTTTCTCCTTCCCCTGAAAAAACTAAGTGGGCTGAAGAGCTGATTGCTGCTTTTAAAGAACACCAGCAATTAGGAAAGGTAAATAAATGTTTTTGTTAATGCCTGGGGTAAAAGTAGTATTTAAACTACTGCAGAGAAGAGTGAAAAAAAATATTGTTTGAATGGTTTAAGAAAATTCATTGTATTTGAGGGGATGGGGAGAGGGGAGGCAACAACATTCATCAGTGAGAAAATTGCTTAAGGTAGATTTGCCCTGCCCATGTTCCTAAATATTTCACTAACCGGCTCTCAAGTCTCCCATTTTGTTCTTTTCATAAAATATATTGGCAGCCTGAGAGAAAATAGAAGTATGTTTAGTTTTTCTCTATAGACTTCGATGCAGCATTCATATGAAAATAATTTTAGATCAAAGTGAGAACAAGTTGTAATGAAATAAACACAGTTTGACCAAATGGTTCTTGTGGAGGAGATAAATAAATTTCAAGTTATTTTAATTTGGGGGGAAAAAAGTACAAAAATCTCCTCCGGTTTAGTCATTTAAGAGTGGGAGGTTGTATATGTGTTTGTACCAATTTCTGGACCTGAGATTTGGATGGAATGGGAGCAAATTAACACGAGTACGGTTGTTCCTAATTTAGTGCATCATTGAGCCTCGCGTTTCCTGCTCTGTGGGTTTCTGCTATGTAAATATTGCAGTGGTAATGCACAATCTGTCTCCACTTTGTGCCAGTAACACTTAAATTAGGTGTCGCCTGAAGGAAGATTTTATGCTAGTTGCAGCATTGTCAGTTAATTATCTTAAAGGTTATTTGCAATAATACCGTTTGCCTCTTTTTAAGAGGACAGGAGGGAAAGTCGCATTTATAAATCTATCCTAGAAGTAATCTCTAAACTCAGCCTGGTGACTTCCAGAAGTGAAGTTTTGATACCTACAATGTACAATTACTTCAGAGAGAAGGAATATGGAAAATTTTTTAAGGCTCTAAATGTCAAACGCCCATCCCCCCAACCCCCCCAACCTCATCACCAAAAAAGAAAAAAAAAGAAGAAAGAAAAAAACTGGTTTTCAGTGGTGAACCTGTGACATCCATGTGAGACACATCCCTTGTACTTTTCACTGGCAGCAAGAACACCTGAAAATCCCAGGACTTGACAAAGTGAATAACAATATTAAATAGGTCATTCCCTAAGGATGTTCACCTTCAACCCCAACCGTGCACGCATGCACACACTCACACACGCACTGGCAGGTTCACCTTTGCACAAACTCACACTTAATATTCAAGGGTAGAGTATGTTACACTGGAAATATACAATTTGGACTTATACGAATTTCATGATAAGTAGCCCCCTTTTATTTCACAGTGGCCACTGGAAAAATAATGCATTTCATAGAAAAGTATTTTTAAGTTGACATTGTGTTTTATGTCCATTTCTGTATCTTAACCCCAAAATCAAGATTCCCCCATGAATAAACATAGGTATTTACCTGGAGAGACAAGCCAAGGACTCTCATTCGTACATGCAAATAACTCCATCCACTCAGCTCTCTTGTATACTTGCCTATGCACACACACACTGCTCTGTAACTTATACCAACTAAGGATATACATGTGATAAACACTTCCTAGTGAAATAGTAAACTGAGGCAGCATGTGGACCATTGGAATGACAGACGGAACAGAATTCCAGTGTGGGCCAGTGCTACCTCCGTGACCCTACCAAACTGGGTTTCACACTGGAACATCAAAGGAAGCCACTTGACATCATAAGCTATAGGGGTATGGGCAATGTCACCCTACATTTCAGTAGCCAGCAAACAAAAGTCAAACCAGACACACACACTTTTCTTGGCATTTAAGTCTTCGAATGAGGAAAATGACCCTTTTCCATTGTTTCTTGAAAGTGTTGTTCCCAGGGAAAACTGTCCCAAAGTTGTTCATACCTTTTGATGATGGCAACTTAGATGTTAAAATCAGAACCTTTTTTTTAAAAAAAAATAAGAACTGCCCTCTTGTTGGGGCATAAGCTTTCACAACAGTGTGGCAGGATGGCTTTTCTTAACACAGAACCCATAGAAATTAGAGCAGAGGGGAGACTAACTATTAGATAATTTCTTCCCTGCTCCATTCGTGGTTTGTTTCCTACAGCAAATTCTCCCAGTGCTTTGTCCAGCAAGGTTGAAATGATTCAAGTAATGGGGCTTCCAGTAGGGACATATGGTTATTTTATCCAGTTAGCATGTTTCTTTCACTTTGCCTATAAACTGGCTGGTCACAAAAAATTGGATTGCAGGTAGGTGACTCTGGATCTTGAGGGGATCTTGGGGTTTAAATAATGTGGGTTCTGTTTGTAAAGATTTCGTATAAATAGGTTGCTCAGTTGTATAAAGTACTGCTTCCAACAAACATCTAATCTGTTTTATTTCAAATGTGAATCACTGATGAAAACATGAACCCTCAGATACTTTGTCCAAAGCACAGATGACTCTCTCAAAGATGGGAAACTGATGGTTTGTGTCCTAGTGAGACACTCATAAATTTCTAAGACCTTTTTTTTCCCTCTGATGAAAATTTCATTCAAGTAATGCTTTTATGTAGAAATGACCCAAGAAGACAAAATTATGTATCTTTGCTTTTCTCTACTTCTTCCTGTTCCCATCTTCAACTATATTCTGCCCAAAGACTAAAGGAATAGCTGAAGTTCATGGTTAATGCTGAGTCGCTTTTTTTCTATAGCAATAAGTATTATTATTCAAAAATAAGAGTTCTGCCTTTTCTTCCTGTCCTCTTCAAATGACAGAATTCATGGGAATATAATCATGAGCAGATAAATTATTGGGGTCCAGTCTTTAGTATTACATAATTTTTTGTTTTATTTTAATTAGAAGTACTGAGGAAATAAAATTTGACATCCTTAATATAATGTTGGGTGAAAAACATTTAAAATTAAAACAAATAATAATCAGCTCATATAATCTATCACTGGCAGATACTGATACTTGTGGCTTCTTTGTTTCAGGAAACGGAAAGATATTTTCAGGCTTTAGAGTTTACCCTAGCACAAAGCACCACTAATAAGAATTCGGGGGATGCACTGACATCGGGGATGCAGGATGTTCTTTTCTTATTAAAATCTGGTGGAAAAAATTGAAATAATCCACATAATCTATGCTCTGATGTTAATTCCCATACACCAAAATATTTTTAATTTAGCCGATATCACTGAGGTCTCCATCTACAATATTAATCAGACTGACTTTTTCTTCCATCCCTCCAGAAAAATGTATATTTTGAGATGCATGTTATTAATTATTTTAGTTTCAAATTATTTGGTCAAGATTTAGCCAGAAGAAATCATTTCCATGTGATTTGTTTTAAATTTATAAGGACTTTCTTAAAAGTTAATTCCATTTTTATGTCATTTAAAAAAATAACAGTGATTCCAAGACTATTTGAACATTTTCCATTCAAAACTGAATTTGGTATGGCTTATTAAAAAATAGGATTTGAACAGCTCTTGTTTTTAATCAACTAAGAACTTTGTATAGTATGAACACTAGGTACTGGAAATGGAAATATCTTAAGCAAATAACTAAATGTTAATTGATATCAATTGAAACTATAATTACATAACATACAGCATGCATATTTATACAACGCATATACATTCAAGTACTGTAATGTTGTTTTCTCACATCTATATTATGAACTCAGTGCTACATTTTTTCTCTTTCCACATTCATCACTTCTTAGGCAAAAATGACAGCTAAAAGAAATAGCCAGTTGCTTTTTTAAATGATCCCTAATCATAGGAAATTTTAATATAAGAATTCACCACTTCTTTCCAAATGGAGACTAACAGAAAAATGTAAAGGAATAGCAAAATGTATTTTGCATACATACATTCAAAATCGATCAGTTGTGGCATATAGTTCTGAAAATATTAAATGAGCAGAGAAAGAAAGGGGTAAATGCAGTTACTAAGAATCTCAAAAATAGATTTATGTCCCTTCATCTTTAAAGGTACTTTGCTAGAATATTCATATTTCGGCTTAGCTTCATTTTCACTTTTCAAAAAATTTTTAGCTTTATTCACATAGCTATAAGCGCTTTATTTGGTTTTGGAAGGACTTCATTTGACTTTTTCGATATTTTCCATTTGTTATAGCTTTGCAAGCTGGCTAAAGACCAAGGGGAAGGGGGCGCATTCATCTTTAAATTCTAGGTTCAATTAACAATTTCAAAGGTCAAAAACAAAGTCACTACCTGACATAACAACTGTAAATATCACACATAGCTGAAACGTTCTAATTTCACTCATGAGAGAACAATGGTACAAATCAATATGTTTACATTAATAAGCACATCCTCCAATGGAATATGAACTCGGAACTTTTAAATAAAGAAAGAAAAAATAGTTTTTTTCCCCTCACGTAAGTCTTTTCATCTGGAAAATGTACAAACAGTACTAAATCCCCCCACCCAAATGTTGAAAGCAAATTATTTTCATAGGTGTCTGATTACGGCTCTCACACCTTTCATTAGTGTTTCCAAATGCAGGGCTTTACAAAAGAAATACTGTTTGCTCCAGATGGCCTTCTAGAAGGCTCCCTGAGAGAACTCAGGAGAAGTCTCTCTAGCCAAAAATATTGTTTCCGCTTATTCAAGTGCCAGAAATCCCACTGCCACTCTTTCACGCAGATCAAATAAACCATCGAAAGATTTGGTGGTTGTCTTTGTCAACTGAAAGGGTTGATTCCACTAAGAGATGACAATGTGTCCTCCCACACCCATCCAGCCCACCCCCTGGATCTGCGAGCAGGACATTAAAATGAGAACCAAGTGGTTTTTAGTGAAAATGAAAGATGAAGGGACATAACTTACTTTTGAGATTCTAAGTCATTGCCTTTTTCTATTCCCCTGTTCATTTAATATTCTCCAAACTATATGCCATAATTTTGACTTTAACACGTCCAATTCTTAGAAAAGCTCGGAGTCTGCCAGTGATGACTTTAAGATTGGTTTGATTAATACCAAATTGCAAACTTTTAAACATTTAAAGCAAAGTAATGAAATTCCAGTGTAGATCATACCCTCTTTCACTTTTTTTTGTGTGTGTGTGACAAACAGCTGGTTCAGTATTAGAGGATTAAGAGGGTTTTTTTAAAATGTAAGTCAAATCTAATAACTTTCACAGTTGTTTACTCCATCCTTAATTTATAACACATTATTAAGGATACTTTAATCAAAATAGTTTTTATTCTGGTTTGTTTTTTAATGATTTTTTTCCCTTAATTTTAATATGTAAGAATATTCTTTTAGCAGGATGAAATCTCAGAAGTCTTCTGGTCATATCGCTTCAGTTTACAACTGAATGCACTGAAACCCAACAAGGGTTCAGGAGTTGCCCAGTGTCACTTACAGGCAAGGTATTGATAGGGCTGTGACCAGAATTCGGGGCTCAGTTTGTAAATAAAGAGATTGAACATAGCATAAATGTGGTTTCAACTGGGTTTCAGTGAATACTTACGCTCATGACTGAAACTAGATAAAGTCTTAGAGGTACTAAGTCACAATCAAAGTATGAATGTGGGTAGTTCCCATGAATAACTTTTCTTGAGTTTGAGCAGAAACTGATGAGGAAGGAAAGAGAACCCAGAGCATTGGTGTGCCTTCCCAGCATCCTCAGCTGCCGTCCCCACAGGGCTCCCTCCTTCCCGGTGCTGCCCTGCCCTGGCCCTGCACCCTACCCCAGGAAGGCTCCTTGGCTCTGTTCACTGCAAGCCCCATTCCATGTTACCAGTTATCATTTGTTCTGTCTCCCAGGTAGATTAGAAACTCCCAGAGCAAGACTGGACACCTTTGGCAAAGAGGCCCTGTCTAGCCCAGAGCACAGCATCATCTCGTTTAGGATAGGTACCCAGGGTCACGTTCTCAGGTATACCTGTGCCTGCACAAACACGCCACGGCTTTCAGGGTCTGTAATAGCAAGTCTCAAGTAAGGGCATGAAGGGATCGTTCTACTCCTTGGCCATCTTTCTCTCTCTTTTTCTCTTCCTGTATTTCTCCCTCTGAGGATGGGTGGGTCTATGTGTATGTTTCTGTGCATGTCTTTCCTGCCCTCCCTCGTTTTCCCTTCCCTGAATGCTTCCTTTCCTCTTTTTCTTCACATCTTTCTCACCTCCTACCCTCCCTCGCCTTCTCTTCTTTGATTATAATAGAGAAGTTCAGAGCATTCTTTTAATGTTCTTGTATTTATTAAAGAATTTCATCTCACTTTCTAATAATAAAGGCAGGTAAGTTGAATATTTATTTTATTAAAAATATAAGTCAAGTATTTCTATAATCCTCTGGGGTTTTTTCCCCCCACTTTAGGTTCATGGGCCTCAAAAAAAAGTGAGGTAATTTCTCCCCACTACCCTAGAAAATAAAAAAATTCTCTCTACTCCGTGGCATACCTCCCTGCAGCATCTTGGACAGGAGTAAGTTCACAGAAAACATTTAGTAAATACTGTTTGGGTAATGGGTCTCCAGATTCCTGACACTACTAAGAAGAAATTATGAGATGTACTTTAATAGCATATGTATAACATATTTTGCTGCCTTCTAGGAAAATTGAAAGAATATTTTTCTGTCAATTATTTATCAGTTATTATTCATCAGCTATCCTTTGAAAAATGTATCAGTAGTTTAGCAAATCGTTCAAAGTACCTTCTAATGTCAGCTCACTTTAGATCCATTCTCCAAAGACAGAATAAGCCTTCGGTGTATAAAACTGAGGAAGGTTAGCATTGTTGGTCTTAGCTGCAGATTGCTATAAATGGCTTTCACGGTTTGCTCTTGTCATAGGCAATAGCAGCTTAACTTTTACATGAAATATTTTAAATTAAATAAAAATATTTAACATTTAGTCTGTTATATACTTATCTTGGTTTTACTTTTATTTTTTAGAATTGAAACAAGTTTAGTAGTTTGAAAAAGAAATCAGAAATCTAGGGTGGAAATGATAGTTGCAGAATTTTGTGCTATGCGAATCACACCTCAATGAAGCCATTTTTTAAAAATGGAGAAAATTAAGCACAAAATCTAATTTGACGGCTAATGCGGTAACTCCTTTAGATTTCAATACACTTATAAACTCAATTGTTTTCACTTCAGTAGTTATCTTCCTATCTTGGCTTGATTTTTCCAGATTTCCTTATCAAAAACATATGTAAAATAAAGACATGTCTATTCCTGTCTTATCACTCTGCCTAAATATTTTAAAAGATAAAACTTGCCCCTACATTTTGTAGGCCCTGAGAAGAGTTTTCAAGATGGAAGGTGCATGGTCTTCTCAATCAGTTCTTTTTTTTTTTTTTTTTTTTTTTGATTTGGAGTCTCACTCTGTCGCCCAGACTGAAGTGCAGGGGCCGCTCCCGGCCACCGCAGCCTCGACCTGCTGGGCTCTGGCGATCCTTCCGCCTCAGCCTTCCGAGTAGCTGGAACTACAGGCGCGCGCTACCCCGCCCGGCTGATTTTTTGATTTATTGTAGAGATGAGGGCTTGCCAAGTTGCCCAGGCGGGTCTCGAACCTGCGGGCTCAGGCAATCCACTCACCTTGGCCTCCCAAAGGTGCGGGATTACAGGCTGAGCCACCGAGCCTGGCTCTCAATCAGTTCTTAAAGGAAGGATGGCCTTGGTCCACTGAGACCTTCCATTTTGGCAAGTAGATGACCCGGTGCTGGTCACATATTAGGATAATTGGTCCAAACATTCACCTCAGCTCTCTCTCCCACTTTTAAGTCACCTCAACCTTTCCTGCCTTGTTCCTGTCACATCTTTCTTCCAAGCCTTCTAATGCTTCTTTTCTCCTCAGACTTCCTGAAACTCTTGGTAAAGTCTCGAATTAATCTTACCAAGTACAACACACAAATCTTTCCATTTTTTACGCAGGGCTGAAGCTAACTAATTTCATGCTTCCTTTTTAAAAAGCAAAATGTAGCCGCGCTTGGTGGCTCAGCCTGTAATCCCGCACTTTGGGAGGCTGAGGTGAGTGGATTGCCTGAGCCTACGGGTTCGAGACCCGCCTGG
>NW_007260120.1:1030093-1037113 GCF_000164805.1 Carlito syrichta
TTCAAAAAAATTAGCCGGGCGTGGTAGCGCGCGCCTGTAGTTCCAGCTACTGGAAAAGTTGAGGCGGAAGGATCGCCGGAGCCCAGCAGATCGAGGCTGCGGTGGCCAGGAGTGGCCACTGCACTCCAATCTGGGCACCAGAGTGGGACTCCAACTCAAAAAAAATAAAAAGCAAAATGCTATTGCTGCTTATTCGTTTTACATTCACTCACTCCAAGGAGTTTCCTCCTTTTTAACAAAGTGGCTGGCCATCGCCTTTGCCCCACCTCTTCTGTTTCATGCCCGTCATCTGCTGAAAACCTCTGTCCTCTGCTTCAGAACCTCCTGGGTGTAAGTCAGACTCCCCATTTCAGACCATCTCCCTGTGAAGAGTGTATCCTCCAACTGATATCCTAAGTTTTTAAGTTCTTTTCCATTCTACTGATGCTCTGTGAAATATAGACCACCCTTGAGTCTAGTCTCTTAAAGAGACAACAAATTCCCCCTTAGAGAGTACAGGAAGCTTGAGGCAGGAGACTGCCTCTACTCGTTGTATTCTCAAAAAAACATTCTTGTGTCTCAAACTCTTGCAGCTCTCAAAGTTATTCTAAACTCTAAAATCCAGTTATAATTCAGTTGCTTTGCTTCTCACCGGGCCCTTCTGTGACAAATGGAATTAAATAATCTCTGGCCAACAATAACAGAGGCAGTACTAGTAACAACCATGGTAGCAGTAGTCATGGTGGCAGTGGTCTTGGCAGTGGTAATGGTAATCAAAGGAGAGGTCACAGTACTGGTAACAGTCATGGTGGTAGTCATGACAGTGGTGTGTCCGCAGTGGCCACAGTAGTGACAGTGATGGTAATATAGCAGCTGCCATTTACGGAGGGAGACCCATTATGTGACAGGCCTTTGCATACATTATGTCTTTAATCCTTCCTACAAGGGAGATACTATCATTCCCATTTTACAGATGAAGAAACTGAGGCTGGAATGGCAGCTTTATTGGCTGTAGATCACACTGCTAGGAAAAGGCATTTCTGGGCTCAAATTCTGGTGTAACTGAGCCCAAAGCCCCTATTCCTAACATCAAGCTGCTGCAAAGAGAACAACCCAGAAAAGCAAGACCCTTTCTCTCCCTGTGCTCTGTTACCCTTCATTCCAGCCAAAGCCTCCTGAAGACCACCTCAGAATGCGCCCATCTTGGGAAGTTTCCTATTTCTGTCTGGTGGAAAGTCCTAGAGGGGCTGCATGGAGCAGATGGTCCCCAGTGTCCTCCCAGGCCAGCCCCACCTCCACTGAGCACAGGAGGCCTCCACTCTGCACCCCAATGGTGGCGCTCGCTTGAGCCTGGAAAGCCAGACAGCTAAAGGGAAAGTGAGGAAGGATGGGAGGGATAAGCTTCTCGGCTTTTCCACCTTTCCGAACTTGGAAAATGAATTCACTTCACTGCCCGGGGAACAGGATCCCACACCGCACACCCTACATCCCAAACCCGCTCTGCACCTGTGCTCTGAGGCCAGCACCCATGGGTCCCTCCTGAGCATGTTGCCCCACCTGAATTTCCACCACAGTCCCCAGTCAGGTGCAAAAAAAATGAATCCCCTTCAGATATTCCGACTGTTGCATTCTTATGCATCATTTCAAGGGCTCCCCCACCAAAGGCCACAGAGTGTCATCTGCCTGAATTCCAGTGATAGTGAAAACGACAGATTAGCACAATGGGAGCAGTTGTCCATGCTGAATGACTGCAGTTGAACTTTCAGAAATTTCACGTAGGGACACATTAGCATCTGTAAATTATCTGGCAATAGGAGTAAATGGCTGCTGAATTTTAATTCAAAATATTATTAAAATACCTGTCAAATTATCACTACACTTTAACATGTTAAAGAGAAGGAAAACGTGTTCTCTGCTTTCTAAGTCTTCAGTCAGATTCTTTTCCTATCTTCATGGCAATTGTTAAAGCTGTTTACCTATAAAACACAGGGTGACTGAGATTCAGAAGCATATACAAGGATCAGATACCACTGCCTTTCATACTTCTAGCAAATGCTTTGGGTATGAAGCCTTAAAATGTCACATATTGTATTAGTGAATCTTAGTATTTCTGATATTGTAATAACTATTGTAAGCGGTTCCATGTAGAAACTCAGGATGAAACCATGTTATATTTCAGTTTTTCCCAAATCCAATTGTTAAAATTGCATTTTCACATGTTTATCTGAACATTACCAAAAATGGTTATTTTTTTAGTCTCATCCTAGTAATATCTCTGAAACAATGGTATAGATGTACTATTTTTATAAATTACATCAAAATGCAATTAAAAAACATAGTATAGACAAAATAAAATGTATAACTATTAAGATGTTCTGTGATCATCTCAAATATCACAGTTATCAGCCCTGATTAGTGGCAAAAGTTTGAGATTTGTATTGGAAAGCCCCAGATTCTAGTCTTATCCTCGTAAGTTCCTTTAAAAGGTTAACTGATACGGAACCCAAGGTTTTGTATCTATAAAACTGAAATAATCATGCCTTCCCTACTACATGTGGGAAGATGTCTTTGAAAATATTTTCTAATAATATAAAGTACTATCAAATGAAATCTCTTTTTTTGGTAATAGGTCCTCCCAATAATATAACCCCCCTCCAATTTTCAGTTTGCAAATGATTGATTATTCCTGGGCTTACTAAGGGTAGAGTTAACTATAGCAGAGGCTACAGTTGCTAGGGAAATCTTCATATTTCCTCCCCAAGGGAAATCACATCCCTTTTCCCACCTCTACCCCCTCCCCGATGCCCCAAAAGCCAGTGCTGGGTGGTCCACCTGTGATGGTCCCTCTCAGAAGTAGGGCTGGGTCAGCTCTTAGCGTTCTTGCTATTAAATCCTCAGACCACCTCCGAAAAGAGAAAAAAATGCCCAGAATGAAGGAAGGGAAATAGGTGGCTCAGCTTACCCCTCCTTGGGGTCCAGGAAGGAGCAAATCTTGGTCCACCAGTGCAGACAGCAAGAACAGAGGACACCCACTGGACCTCAGCTCCATCTAGTAGAGGCCAGGTCTTTATGGGCTCCATCAAAAGAAAAGTCGAGCAGATAGGGAGTGGCAGAACCAATATTCTAAAATGTTGCCTCTCTTCCAGCTTGCTTTAATTTAGGCTAGATCGAGCTCCCTTTTCTCGGGTCCTAGAGAAACTCAGCACAGAAAGTTCCAGTGTCATTCTGAGCTCTGTCGTTTTGTGCATCTGTTGAGTCATGGTGACCAGAGACAAGAGCTCCTGCGTGACAGAGAAAGCCAGCCCCATGCACACTTTTCTGTGCACAGTTCCCAGTCCCCAGCCCCTCTCCTAACACTCATTTGCATCCTTGACCTTCTAAGCCTGACTTTAAAAGCACCTGCTCCTTGGAGCCCTTCCCTGACCAAACCACCCCTATTCTGATGGCTCCTTCTCACCGCAACTCCTTGGTCCTTAAGCACCATGAATGTGATGTACTCACTTGCACTTTAGCTGCACTTGCACGTGTTAACCTGACCCCACCCAACATGACAATGTTTACAGTCAGTCATTGTGCCCTACTGGAGGCCCAGCAAGTTTTGGCAACTGACCAGCGAATATCACCAGACTGGGGTCACAGAAAGACCCATGCAGAGAGGGGAGGAGGAGGGTGAGGTGGGAGCTAGAAGGGCTTGAGGAGACCAGGGTGACTGTCTACTCCTATCACGCTCCCCTGCGTCACCAGCTCAGGCCAAGCTCCACTTGGAGCCATCATGTGCCCTGGTCTCTCTCCCCTCTGCCTGCCGCTTCACCCACTCAGCTGTTCCTCACCTTTTCCATGTCAGTTGAAATATTACATCCCACAGGAAGCCATGTCCGACCAGGTTAGGTCCCCTGCGCCTTGCTTTTTGTGTGTATATATTCACTCGTAAGTATAGATTCATGTCTTTTGTCATCTGTTTAATGTCTTTCCCCAGTAGACTGGAAGCTCGATGAGGTCAGGGACCATGTTTTCCTTTTTCCCTGCTATAGTAAGTCCCTGAATCCAAGATGTGCCAGACACACAGTGGACTCCAAACCCGTGTGGCAGGGTAAATGAGTCGATGGTCACAGGTGTGGACCAGAGTGTCTTGCACAGCTTGAGGGGGTGGGAGGCAGAGCTCCAGACCCCTGGGACCGATGGGGATAGAACCTCACTTCACACGTCTGGATGACGTAGGGACTCAGTGCTCTGTGCAATGGCAAAGCTTTGTCCAGAAAACCACAGTCCCTTCCTAAGGTCCAAAATTAAAGACAAACAAACAAAACAAATCACCAGTGATCCAACCTGTGTTTCCCTGTTCACTCAAATCTGTGTCGTTGCTCTTTGCTTTGTTTCACTTAGTTTTTTCATCATCATCAGGTCAGTGGTCATGGAGTATCCCCTGTGTACCCAGCCTGTATTGGGTGCTGGGTCCTGGGGAGTCAAAGGTGTGTGATGCCTGGCGCCTGCCCTTAAGAGTCTACCAACATTGTGAGAAAGACAGCAATGTAAACAGATAATTATGATAGATGGGAAAAGGGCTATGCTAGGAGGCTGTGTAAGGAAGGATGGAGAGAGCTGAGCTCAACCAGGAAGGCCTCGAAACATTTCACAGAGGTGCATCTTGAAGCCTCGGGAGGAGTTTGCCAGGCAGACAGGGAAAGGGCCTTCAGAACAGAGAACAGGGCGTATGGCAGAGGTACAGAGGGGAGTGTGTGTGTGCTGTGTGTTGGGGGCTGGGGTCTTGGTGGACTGGCAGGAGACAAGGCTGAGAGAGGGGGCAGGGCCTGGTCCTGTCATGGAGAACCTTGGGGTCCCCACTAAGGAGACGGCACTCAATTCTGAAGTCCAAAGAAAGCCAAAACAGGGTTCAAGCAAATGGGATGAGCCCATCGATCTGTTTTAGAAAGATAATGGTACGATCTCTTGAGGAAAGCATAGCGCCCAATAAACATCCCACCACTCCCTCCCTGAGACCTCTGTGAGCCAGCCTTGGAACCAGGCCACCCTCTCAATGAGCTCTGGGTGCCTGACCACCAACTTTACAACCCTAAAATGAATGTCACAACCAAATTATGAGGAGACCAAGGCCACACGAGGGTTGGTCCAAGGATTCTCCAAGTGGAATAGGTTGAAGACCAGGAAAGAAAGAAGACTGACACGGTGCCCATAAGAGAGTTTCTAGAAGCATCATCTTCCCCTCCTGTGAGGAGCATTAGGGAGCAGTTGACGTGTAAGTGAGAAAGAAGTATCTCAGAGGAAGTCATGGCTGGGCTAAGAGATTTAGCTAATGGAGGGTATAACCAAGATCTTGCAGAGAAATCTGTTCATGGCCAACACTGACTAAACATTTTAGGAATTCACCTGGAACCTTTTTGCAAAATAATCATTCATTCTTTAGGCAAAAGACTCAGCACACATAGGAAAAGGGTGTCACTTTAAAAAAGAAGGATTATAACTGTTATACTCAAATATTATTATTAATACTGACAGAGAAATCCTCTTAGGAAGTCATAGGAACACCATCAACAGAATGTGCCAGAAAGAACTCCCTCAATGCCTGAAGAAGTTATTTGAAAACAAAATAAGCAAGGAAAGACTTAGATCGATGTGTGGTTTTGAGAAAATTACTTTTTAGGACTGTGGGACAAAAAATTCTCAAGTACGAAGTACCAGAAATGCAAAATATTTGAATATTTCTCACAGACGTGACGACTGTTGTCATCATCACCATTTTCGCCATCAAACAGTAAGTCAGATTCTCCTCAGGAAGTACTTCAGGGATTGATAAACTTCATGTTATTCCAGTGCTTATCTTATCACCAGACAGTGACCGAGGTGTTAGAAAAACATATCCCAGCAGTCCTTCTTTCCTTCCCAGGCAGACAACACGTGCACTGGGGTGATTCGGCCCTCTGCCTCCAGGAGTCTGAAATCATAGACACGCGTATAGTAAGATGTGCCAAAGTGATTGACCAGTGATTTATTACAACAAATAACACAATAGGTAACTGTTGAATATAGCCCATTGTGTCTGGAGCTCTATGGCAACTCTCACGGGAATGCCTGGCATTGCTTTGAGTACCCAGTGTTGGATCTGTGTGAACGCTGCAGCCCGGCATAGATGGCCCCCAGTGGGAAGGAGGGCAGCCATTGCAGACCCTCGGTCCTCCCTTGCTCACCTCCCTCGCCTCTTCTCAAGTTCCTGTCGCACTGTGTGACACCTACTTCTTTTCTTCCTTGTCCCCTCCAGCAAACTGTAAGCTCCTGGAGGGCAGGGTCAAGCCACCCCCTTATTGTCCCAAGAGATTTGTCAGACTTGACACAAAGGAGCTGCTCAGACCACACTGGATGGATGAATGAATGAATGATGACTAACCTACGGAAACCCTGCTACTAGGCATCTTGGGGATGCCTTATCAGAGAAGGGCCTTGTTTACAGAGGACTGGAAGAGGACTCTCCACTTCGTATGCCCACACATCAAAGCCAGCCTAAGCGTCTGTACCCAGGGGACACAGAGGTTCTTCAGCTTGAATGCGCATTAGAATCATCAGACTTTTAGCGTGCAGACCATGTAGGATTGGGCCTGGGAATGTGCATTTCAAAAAGGCCCCGCCAATGATTCTGATTCAAGGCGTTACAGAGCACACTCAGAGACCACTTTTCAATCTCTAAGCCAGACTTTCAGAGCACACCCAGGCTTGGGATCAGATAGAGCCAGGTTTTATGCTCGTTCTGTACTTCACTAGCTATGGAGCAGCCTTGAGCAAGCTTCTTAAGCTCTCTGTGCCTCAGTTTCCTCAGTGATAAATGGGAATGCATACAGACTCACAGAGACAGAAGTAGAATGGTGTTTGCCCGGGGCTGGGGGCAGGTAGAAATGGGAAATTGAGCCGGGCTCGGTGGCTCAGCCTGTAATCCCGCGCCTTTGGGAGGCTGAGGTGAGTGGATTGCCTGAGCCCGTGGGTTCGAGACGCGCCTGGGCAGCGAGACCTCATCTCTACAATAAATCAAAAAAT
>NW_007260120.1:1037133-1045020 GCF_000164805.1 Carlito syrichta
AATCGCGGGAGCCCAGCAGGTCGAGGCTGCGGTGACCGGGAGCGGCCACTGCACTCCAGTCTGGGCTACAGAGTGAGACTCCAACTCAAAAAAAAAAAACCAGAAATGGGAAATTGTTGTCTAATGGGTGCAGTGTTTCCGTTTTGTAAGATGGAAAATTCTGGAAATCTGTTGAACAGCTGTATGAATGTATTTAACACAACTGAACTGCACACTTAAAAATGGCAAAGATGGTAAATGTCGTGTTATATATTTTATCACAACTAAAAAGAAACAAAAAATTTCATGGGGATGGATAATAGTATCTTACTTCAACGTGTTGTTAAGAGCATTATACGAAATAAAGCATGTAAAACGTCAGGCACGCACCCTGGACTAGTAACTACTAGAAAAAATTAAAGCTATAATTATTGTAGTAGTCACAAGTGTTAAAGAACTTAACCATGAACAAGTTACTATTTAAAGACACTTTAAACAAAATTATAGTCTGAATCTTCAAGCCAACGGAAGCTCCTTGTACTTTTTGAAATGGTGTGCTACTTTTTCCAGAAAACTTTGGGCTGTGAAGCTGAAACTTACCTATCATCATTCGTTAAAGAAGATTTCAAACCCTCCCCCAAAGTCCAAGTAGATTTTTGACAAACTGCATTTTCCAAATCCTGACTAGTAGACTGTTTACACTTCACATATAGATCCTTGTGTTAAAAAACCAACCATAGGCGAGTGGATTGCCTGAGCCCGCGGGTTCGAGACCCACCTGGGCAACTTGGCGAGACCTCATCTCTACAATAAGTCAAAACAATTAGCCGGGCATGGTAGCGCATGCCTGTAGTTCGAGCTACTCGGAAGGCTGAGGCGGAAGGATCGCCGGAGCCCAGCAGGTCGAGGCTGCGGTGGCCGGGAGCGGCCACTGCACTCCAGTCTGGGCGACCGAGTAAGACTCCAACTCAAAAAAAAAAAAAAAAGACCAACCATATTCCAGGTTGACATGTGAATGAGGCCATCTAATTCTTAACACCAAAACCCTCCATTTCTAGAGCTGAAGGAAACAGAGCAAAAATGCTACAGTTTGGTTTTCACCTGAAGTTCCATAAAGGAAATCAAGCAAAATCTACCGCTATAGAAGAAAGAAATGATCTGCCTGCCTTGAAAAACAACATGAAGTCTTTTTCATCTTTGATGCACATGTGGCACCCACTGTAGATTCGGGGACATGGCACAGACCCAAGGCCGTCATTTGGATTCTCTGCACATCATTTTGATTTCATGTGCATCTATGCTAATTTTGTCTCCCCAGCCTATTATTTAAGTCTTAGCAGGACAGATGTGCTGTCTTACAGGGCCATAATCCACTTGGTGGGCGGATAACCAAGAGGCCTTTGGTCTTCATCATTTACTCCAGTAAGAAAACTAGACGGTTGCCTTGTAAAACAGCATGTGACCCACACCCTGATTTCCCTGCAACACCAACCCACGGGACTTCCTCAGAACCTCCAACCAAATTCATAAAATTCCCCCTGGCCACAGAGATGACCAAAACTAGCTCTAGGCTGGATGAAACTAGGCAAAGGCCAACCTGAGGGTGTAAATGGTAAAAATGAGAGGGTTGCAAAGTCATGTCCAGTACAGGATTTTCGGCCACACAGGTGTTCATATGAAATCAGATTCATCATTCTAAGACTGGGGAGGGTAGGTGCTCCTGGTGAAAACCCTAGTTCTAGAATTTTAAGTCTCTCTTGGTTGAAAGATAAATTCCGAAGTCCTTACTAAGGATTCTCTGCCATTTTTAAATAAATCTCCATCCTATGTATGTAAGTTACTATCTCTTAGCCCATACTGGGGGAGTCCAGCACACCTGTTCCTCGCAGCCCTGAGTGACGACAGCATTGCCTTTTAGGAAGCTGACTGTATTGTGAAGCCCAGATCAACATCAGCAAGGATTAGGCTTGCTCCACCTTTGGACAGACCACCTGCTTCCCCCTCACACCAGAATCTTTGTCAACAGGAGGGAGGAAGGAGAGTTAAGACGAAGGGCTTTGATTTAAGCAGCAAAAGGAAGTCACAAAAGAACATAATTAACCCGATATTATCTTACGGTTCTGGAGCATGCTGTCTTTTATTTGTTTAATTTTTCTTTTTCTGATGTGCTAAAGCAACAACTTCGTGATCTTTTTTTTTTTTTTTGAGTTGGCGTCTTACTCTGTCGCCCAAACTGGAGTGCAGTGGCCGCTCCCGGCCACCGCAGCCTCGCCTGCTGGGCTCCGGCGATCCTTCCGCCTCAGCCTTCCGAACTTCGTGATCTTAACGTAGGGGTCATTAACCCTTCAGCTGTAATGTATCCTCGTCCAGTGGCCTTGGAAGATTGCGTAACTACTCTGCGCCTGTTTCCTCTTCTACAACAGAGCTTAGGGCACATGACACACTCTAAGCGTTTGTAAAAGGTTAAAAAAATCTGTAAAATGGGGATATACCAGATTTCAGAGATGCCATCCTGCCTCGATATTCAATAGATTTGTGGTTTCTTTGTTGCAGACACATGTCCCCAGAAATTCTAATCCTCTTCTGCAAGTGATTCAACCCACTGAACTAAGTACAGTCCTACCTGGCATTTTCTCATCAATTTACAGTGCTACTCCTCAATGATGGTACAGCAAGGAGAAATCGTTTGACTGTGAACCTGATCATATAATTATTTTTTTAAACAATAATCAGTTGCCAGAATATATTCCTGCTTTTAAAGTTCTACGCAACATTTTAAAACTATGTCGGGAAGTATTTAAATTTTCCTTCCTCCACTGTTTTCTGCTTGATTTCAAGAGTTAAAAGTAAAGTTTCTTGCGTCGATGTTTTTTTTTTAATCCATTAAAATGCTAAAGGTTTTTTTCCCCTCCTTAGAAGGAAAAAAGAAATCTCTCCTCTACAATTTACTTTGGCTTTCTCAAAAGTTGTGTAGGAAAGTCAGTATAATTCAGGTGGAATCTAAAGTGTTCTTGTTGTACCAGTGTGTGTGGAAAGGAAGCCTATAATTTCTGAGCATTCTTTCAGGAAGTTTGTATTCTCTGTTTTCCAGGGAGCCTTTACTTTCCAAGGGAGTATGATCGACATGCCATTACTGAAGCAGGCCCAGAACATTGTTACGCTTGCCACATCCATCAAGGAAAAATGATCTGGTAAATGAAGCTCTCATCAGGTGGGCTGAACATATACAGTGGGTTTCTTAAAGACAAACCACAATACTCCAGGCAACTTGTTAGTGTGCCAGACTGGGACCTGACTCTATCCACAGCCCATGCGAAGCGCGATTTGGCATTGTTGTCTTACTGGCCAGTCACTCCTCTAAAAATGAACTTTGTTCCTTTGGGTTCCAGATGTATGATTTCATTGCTTTTCATGTATTGCATATATACGGGCTCGTGATTTCACAGGGAGATAAAATCATGGGAGGAGATGGGCTCTGAGGGGAAGGCGGGTCTTGAGTGAGGCAGGTCTTTCCCGAATGTACATTTTCCCTCCAGCCTTCTCATGTTAGTGTCTCCCACGTTGTTTGTTTGTACAGCTGACACCGCAAATAATTTTAAGAAAGGCCAGACCTTTAAAAAACGATAGCAAAATTAAGAGACCATGTCTGTCTCGCTAGTTATTTGATAAAACAACTGAGATGGCAAAGGAAAAGTTACCAAGTGTTATATTGACTTATAAAGATAGCCTCTAAAAATAAACTTTCCAAACTGCTGGCTGTTAACCTCTACCCCCAAAATGAAACTTCCCGATCCTTGAAGTGCTGGGTAACGAATAAGAACCCTCTCATCCTGGGGGAAGGGTTTGGGCCGACAGATACCGGCAACTAAAAAAGAAACGTGCAGCCACACAAGACCATTGCTTCTCCCCTTAGTGGCCCGTTTAACTGTTTGCCATGGAGGCCGATTCCCCCCTGTAAATGTATGGCCGGGACAGGGCTCCCTCAGCCATAAACTTGTAGCGTCTGAGAAGACACAATGCGACCGAGCGGGTGCATGTGGCCCCTGCCAGATTTGCATCACATTAGAGATGCGGCTTCAGGTCAGATGGGTGGTGTGGTTAACGGGCTTAGTAAAGCTGTTTTGAAGAGGTTAACCCAGCTTGTAGTAAGGGTAAATAAACATAACAACCAGCCATTGTTCCCTATTCAGCATGTACTCTTATATTGAAGGCTAAAGGGTATTGAAGCCGAGGAGGATCAACTTGTGCTTGCCAGAGGACGCCAATGAAGTTTGAAACACCAACAATCAGAGATTTTGTTTCTGTTCCTCATTAAATCATGAGCTTTTGTGCCGAGACTCTGGATGACTGTTCTTTAAGAAATTAACAGAATGGGAAGTTTTAAACTCGACACCAACCTTTTCATGACCTACACAGCGGCAACGCTGCTACCCTTAGACAAACACCGCGGGGAAGGCTGTTCTGTTTATTTAAATTTGTAAATAGAAAACAGTTGTTTTTTATTTTCATTTTTCAACTCCTCCTACGCCCTTTTTGATGATTTCCTCCGTGGTCCCTAGCGGGTGCCCCGACCAGAGCTCTCCCTTTCCCTCCTTCCTCCAGTTCCTCCAGGAAGCCTGAAAGGTGGCAAGACTTGAAGGTTGGACACAAGGACAGGCACCATCACTCTAAAGCACAGAGGGTCCCCTCGCTATCATACAACCCCACCCAGCCCAGCAGGGAGGGGAAGGTCTGGTCCCATTCGGCATGTGGAGGGCATGGGATCCAGGCAGAATGGTTCTGGGAACCACACTCTGGAGACTCGGACGAATGTTCCCAAACACGGGATCCCAGGAGGCGGCTCTTAAACGAAGATGGCGTGCGCCAGGCTGAGGGCCTTCCTGCCTCTTCCCATCCCCTCCAACCCCTCGTTTGAACACTGTCACCTTTCACTTTGGCCGCCCTGTGCAGGCCCAGTGTCGCTGGAGAGGAAGGTTTGAGCTAGCCGTATCCTCACTTGGATAGGCCGGAAGGAGGAAGATGGCACCTGGGCAACTTAAAGATGCCCAGCCTCCAGCCTGACTGAGTCTCTGACAGGGTAGTGGATAGCAATTACCGGAGAAGCACCCCAGCACCCATTGCTGCAACTGTGCCCACCCAGGCTGGGAATCCCAGAGTCAGCTGTGCACCAGGTAACCTGGGACCGTGGGGTCCACGCTCAGTCTGCTCAGAACGCAGAGCCAGGAGGACTGTTCGGAGGCCGGAAGGCAAACAGGGCCTCCCCCACTTTGCCTGTCACACCGCGGGTGTGAGAAGACACGCAGGCAGGGCTGCCCTCAGCAAAAGTAACTCGGTGCTCGCCCATGGCAGCCCTCACTTTCCTTCCCATGCTCTGTGTTGACCCTAGGAGACCCCGCGGCTTGGAGGGGACGCGAGGGCACAGATTCTAGTCTCCACCCCAGTTGCAAGAGCAACTGTGCAAACCCCCACAGGTAGGTTTCCTTAAGTAGGACTTTCGCCCCCAGGCTGGGCTTCCTCAAGCCGGGACTCGCACCCCCAGACCCACACAGGTGGGCTTCCACCCCAAATCCACACAGGTGGGGCTTCTCAAGCTGAGGGCTCACTGAGGGCCAAGCTCCCCTCTGGAGGGAGCCCCACAGATCTCGGGAAACCCCTCAGCAAGGCCTCTGGGTGATGCCAAGAGCCGGACGGGAGAGGTCACTCGGAAGCCATGGGTTCCTAGGGCCCAACATTGGACTGTTCACCACTGCCCTGCCCCTATCCCAAATTGTACTTTGTTCAAACAGAACCAGCGTTCAGTCTCCCCGAATGTCCAATTTATCATCTTACTCATAACTCAGTGGTCCCAATTATGGCAGGACCATAAGACTGGGACCTCAAGAGCCAAAAATCCAAACCAAAGTTCCACTCTTAACAGAGACCCTAACAAGGGTCTCTCAGAAGAGAGTTTAGTCCTTGTCAGAGACCCCTGGTGCCTAGTCCTTGAAGCAGAAATCCTCAGGATGAAGAGGCTGGAAGACAAAAGATATCCCTGCTCCTTCCCCACCAGCATCGACTTGGTGGGCAAAGGTAGCAGGAAAGGTCAGAGAGCAGCTGAGCGTGAGTGAACTGGTCTCCACTGGGCACCGGGGCATGCCCGTGAGAGGAAAGCGGGGCTGCCTGGCTCCCTGAGCTAGGCATGGCCATCGGGAAGAGGACCTAGCAGCTAATCTGATTAATTAGAAACCATACCTGTTTATATTTTGTGTAGCTCATCACAAGCCACTTGGCCATATCACCCCCCTGTTATTAATTCTTGGGGTCTAAATTATGGGTAACACTATTAAAACATTATCAGAACTAATGAGAAACAATTACTTAGAAAATGAGCCGGGACAAGATTGAGTCGAGAACATCAGTGGTGATCACTGTAGATTAGTTTAATAAATCATCAGGTGCAAGCAAGACTGTATGTATGCAAAGCCCCGTCACGGGAAAATGAAATTGAGATTTTTTTTGTGCATAATTTTTTCATTAATCTCAATAGGACCCGTGTGGTGTAGATTGCTTTATTCCCCTAATACCTTGCCTGGAGGGGGGGGGCAATAATGTCTTCATTGTTTTACTGAGGTCTTAATGACAATCTGTGACAACCTCATTTTAATGTATAGAGGATTATATCAATACAGTCATGTTTTATTGAAACGGTGAGGGAACACCAGTGCAAGTCCCGGGCTGTCTGAGCACGAGCTGGCAAGTTCCGGGACACCTGGGAGCCTTTCCTTCACTGGCCCAAGCCTGCGACAGGGACCCCTGGGCTTTGTCCCCCCCACCCCCCATCCCCCACGGGCTAGGGAAACTGCGTCCTACAGGATGAAGACTTCACCGCCTCCGATTTGAATTTGAAAGTAACTCGGTCCCTGGCATACTTTGCTGGGTACATAAGAACAGGCCATGCCGTTTTCCGCCCCTCCTCTCTAAAGTAGACATGCTATTTTATACCAACACTTTTGCACCTGGGACTGCAGGAAACTGACTTTCTTCCTTGGAGACATCGCAATTTTCTAACGATGCCATGAGAAAAAATAATAATATTAATTTGCTTCATTCATCTCCATTTTTTCCTCTCCCCCTTCCCCCAGGATTTCTGCTTTTATGACTTCGGTTTGCCTTGGAACGTGGAGTCTTCCGGCTTTGTTTTTATTTTTCTCCTATAGTTCTAGGAAGGCAGATGACGCGACTAAACAGGTTATGAGATTACCAGCGGGACCACGTGCATATTAATGCCGCGGAGGGTCACACCGGCCGGGCTGTGACCGCAGAGCCGGTGCCGGGGCTTGGAGGCACGGGCCTCCCAGCCGACCCTCCCCCGCTTCTACTCTGCCTCTTGGGGGGAAGGAATGGCCGGCCCCCAACATTTAGGTGTTCAAGTCCTGGTCATGGCTTTTCTTTCCACGCTTTATCTTAAACGGGGCGGGGCGGGCGGGCAGGGGGGGGGCGCGCTGGAGGTGGCGGGGTGGCCAGGAGCGCGTACAAGGTGCAAAATAAATGACTTCCAGGCGCCCGGCCTGGCACCTGCGGACCCGCGCCCGGCCCGGGCGGCGCTTGGCTGTTGGTGGCGGGTGGGTTTTGCTGTCGCTGCTGTTTGTCCAAACTCCAGCCGTTAGTTGGCAGCGCACGGCGTCCCGCGTCCACAAGAACCAGCGACCCAGAGACGGTGTCGTCCTGAGCGGGCTTCGCAGTGCGGCTCCGACCCGCTTTCGGCCAAGCGCGCCGCGGCCTGCAGGGGACACTTGCTCATTTTGACGAAATCTCTCGGGACGAGTTTGCCGCTCGCGCCCTTCCTTTCCAGATTATTTTTATTTTTATTTTCCATTGCGAGGGACCAGCTGGGTTTTACCTTTGGCTGCTTCCGATGGGAAGGGCACG
>NW_007260120.1:1045578-1069265 GCF_000164805.1 Carlito syrichta
GCCCGGTGGCGGTCGCCTGTTCCGCGGCCGCGCGCCTCGCCCCGCCTGGCTCCGAGCCGGCCGCGGGAGGACCCCGGGTTCCTACTTGCCTTCCAGAACGCGGGTCCCGCTGCCAGCTTGTCCAGTCAAGAGAAAACCGAGCACTCCCTTTCAGCTAGCTTTTGGGTTAAGCCTGTTTTCAAACTATACAGTCGACTTTGTAAATGTCTCTTCCACAGCCCGAGAGAACGCCGTAAGTGGGAATCCCGAGTCTAAGAAAGGAGACGGGAACTGCCGAGACTTTGCTGGGACTCCATTCATTCGTTTAGTCATTCAACAAACACCTGTCGAACCCGACAGGGCTCCAGACAGCGAGTCTGGAAACCAGAGACTGGGTCCAGATGCACTTCTCTTTCTTTTCTGTTCTTCTGAGTTGGAATCACTCCGTTGCCCATGCGGGAGTCCTGTGGCACACTCACGGCCACCCCGGCGTTCACCTGCTGGTCTCTCTTAATCCTCTGCCTCAGCCTTCCAAGTAGCCGGAACTCCAGGTGTGCACTACCATGCCTGGCTAATTTTTGTGATTTAATGTAGAGACGAGGTCTTACCATGTGGCCCAGGCTTATCGAACCCGTGGGCTCAGGCAATCCTCTGGCCTCGGCCTCCCAAAGTGCTGGGATTACAGACTCGAGTCATCATGCCCAGCCAAACTTTTCTTTTAAAATTAAAGTGCCCCGTGGAAGTCAAACGAAGAGCAAAGGTGTAAAATAATGTCAAGTGTTAAGACCAAAAGAAGTGCCATTGGCTACAGTGTGAGATGATAACAGGAGAGGTGCGAATTGAGAATAAAAAGCGTTTGCAAAACTACAGATGATCAGCTTTGAAACCGGCCTCCTTCCCACCTCTCTCATGCCTTCTCCCCTCCTCTTTCAGAGGGTAGAAGCTCTGCCAGGCTGCGGTCCCATGCCCTGAGGTCTGAGGAAGGCAGGCAGCACTTTGCCAATTTCTACACTGGCGGCGGGAGCACACTCCGTCCTGGCCCCTTGTCCATACACGGGGACTTGGAAAACTGTCCTCAGGCCGAGGACAGAATCCTGCTACCTCAAGCTGCTTTTCTCCATAGGAGCTTTTTTTTGAATTAGAGTCTCACTCTGCCTCCTAGGCTAGAGTATAGTGGCACACTCACAGCCACCACAGCCTCATCCTGCTGGGCTCAGGTGATCCTTCCACCTCAGCCCTCCAAGTGGCTGGAAGTATAGGTGCACCACCACACCCAGCTAAATGTTTGATTTATTGTAGCAACGAGATCTCATCAAGTTGCCCAGGCTGGTTTTGAACCCCTGGACTCAGGCAATCCTCTTGCCTCGGCCATCCAAAGTACTGGGATTACAGGCTTGAGCCACCACACCCGGCCTATATGAACGTTTGTGCAAGGACGGATGCCTTCAGGAAGGTGTCACAGGGAGTCAGACTTCCAGAGAACTGCCATGGCCTTTGTCAAAGGACAAAGCTGGCTGTCACCAGGATGAGGAGGAAGCGCCTCTCAGATCACCCGTGCCTACCTGTTGGCCCGGGAGCAGTCCCATGACTGTGCAAGGCTTCTCCATGAGCCAACACTAACTTCTCTCTCACGCCATCATGTGCAACGTGTAAAAACATACAAGCCGGACATGTTCTCCCAGAGATCCATGTCATACACCTGGAAGAGACCTTAGAAATTCTTTCCATGACATAAATAAAAGTATTGACACACAGAAAACACCTTCTCACCAAAACAAGGGGACCAACCATGATGTCATGATGCTAAAATGCCTGGCTAAAGTAGACAAATTCAATAAAAAGAAGCTGGATTCTGTGGGGGCTACGTATGTAATGGCAAATAGTTGGTTTGGCTGGGTTTTGTTTTGTTTTTAAACAATAAATTAAATTTCCTTCATAATCAGACACACTAGTAGAATCAAGAGAAAAACGAACATTCCATTTCAGAGAACTTTGCGGTGGAGTTTCTTCCAACGACTCACACTCTGGGCATCCAGCCTCATACTCAGAAGGGGAGGAGGAGTCTTTGAGTTCCATGAAAGGAAGAACATAAAAACCAACATGAACTTCTAGTTTAACTAAATACCCAGACTCCCAAATTGGTAGGGGTGCACGTCTGTTTTTCCCACCTGATTTGCAGGGCTCTCTAGGGAGCTTTAGGGTGCTTCTACACTGGAATAGGGAGCTCCGGCCACTGGGGATCCCACCGGTGTTTCCACATGGTAAGAGCATGTGCTCTCAAAGGGCCCTGGCTACTGTCCACACTGGTCTTTTCGAAGTTTTTGGGTGAGTTGTAGCCCCACCCCCTTCATACCCAGCCAACACCTAATCCTTCTTCAAGACAGCGTGAAAGCCACTTCTATGAGGTCCTCCCGCGAGGACCCAGGGATAACCTGCTGGCCTCCACTCAGTCCTCGGACGGCATTTCTGTTGGAGTACTCATTTAGGCGCGTGTGTCCCCCAGCACGTTGGATGGCCTGAATACTGGACATGATCACACATCTCTGATTCCTCCCCTCCTCTCATCACTCACTCCCAGTCCAAGCGTGCTAAAGATGTGTTCATTAAAATCAGGAACTGACCAGGCATGGTGGCTCATGCCTATAATCCTAGCACTTTGGGAGGCCAAGGGGGGAGGATCACTTGAGCCCAGGAGGTCAAGACCAGTGGAGCAACACATTGAGGCCTCCTCTCTACAAAAGCCATCAAAAAACTAGCCAGGCATGATGGTGCGTACCTATGGTCCTACCTACTTAGCAGGCTGAGGCAGAAGGATCATCAGAGCCCAGGAGGTCGAGGCTGCAGTGAGCCTCTGCACACCAACCTGGGCAACAGAGTGAGATCCCCAACTAAAAAAAGAAAGAAAGAAAGAAATCAGGAACGGAGACTCCCCACTGCACTTAGGTTCTGATCCTGGCTTGACCACTTCTGCTAGGACATAAGCCATTTACTTGCCCTAAGCATCTGTTTCTTCAACTATCGAATAACAATACCTGACTCCAAGAATTGCACTGAGAAGTGATGTGTCCCCCAGACCGCCCTTCAGGGATCCCCACTTGGCCACCTCCCCAGAACTCCCAACTCTCACCCCCTTCTTGCCCAAGGCCCCACCCTTCAGAGTCCCCAGCCATTTGGGCCAGAGGTGGGACACTCTGATGGACCCCATATGCTCCAAGACCCCCAGTGGGATTGGTTGAGACTTTGTTGGCTCTGCTTGGTGGTTCAGCCTCTCCTCACCCCAATCCCGAATCCTTCTTCTTGCTGGGTTAATATCTTGTACCCTAATGTCTGCCTGAGCATCTGCTCTTCTAAAGACCCTAACTGTGGCAGAGGATTAAATGAACTATTGGATTTTGGGGGGGTTTTTTTGAGTTGGAGTCTCACTCTGTCGCCCAGACTGGAGTGCAGTGGCCACTCCCGGCCACCGCAGCCTCGACCTGCTGGGCTCCGGCTATTCTTCTGCCTCAGCCTTCTGAGTAGCCGGAATTACAGGCATGCGCTACTGATTTTTGGTTTATTGTAGAGATGAGGTCTCGCTGCCCAGGCAGGTCTCGAACCTGTGGGCTCAGGCAATCCACTCACCTCAGCCTCCCAAAGGCACGGGATTACAGGCTGAGCCACCGAGCCTGGCTGAATTATTGGATTTTATAGCACCTGGCAAGCCTGGGCAACATAGAGAGACTTCATCTCTACAAAAAATAAAATAAAATAAATAAAGTAAAATGAATTAGCCCGACATGGTGGTGTGTGCCTGTAGTTTCAGCTACTCGGGAGGCTGAGATGAAGGATCATCTGAGCCAAAGCCAAGGCTGTGGTGAGCTGTGATTGTGCCTCTGCTCTCCAGCAACAGGGTGAGACCCCAACACCCTCTCCACCAACACACACACAAAAGCACCTGGCAAATGGTAGTTGCCAGGAGCTGGGATGTGGGGTCAGTGGGAAGTTATCATTTAATGAGTTTCATTTTTGCAAGATGAAAACAGTTCTGTAGAAGGAGGGTGATTATGGTTGCATGACAGTGTGAATGCACTTATGTCACTGAATTGTCTGTCTAAAAATGGTTAAAATCAGGTCAGGTCTGGTGGTTTAAGCCTGTAATCCCAGCACTTTGGGCAGTAGAGGCGAGAGGATTGCTTGAGGCCTAGGGTTCAAGACCAGCCTGGGCAACATGGTGAGACTCGTGTTACAATAAATCAAAAAATTAGCTGGGCATGGTGGTACATGCCTGTAGTTCCAGCTATTTGGAAGGCTGAGGTGGAAGGACCACCTGAGCCCAGCAGGTGGAGGTTGCAGTGGCCATGAGCATGCCACTGCACTCAGCCTGGGTGACAGAGTGAGATTCCAACTCAAAAAAAAAAAAAGGTTAAAAAGGTACATTTTGTTTTATATATTTGAACCACAATTTTAAACATAATTTTTTTTAAATCAATATTTTTTATTATGGTTTTGTGGGGTACAGTTAAGGGTTAGGTGTACAATTATGTTTCATTCAGGCACCCTGTTGATAAGAGGTGTTTCCCCATCCCCAGACAGATATTTGCTACTGTTTAAACATAATTTTTTTAAAAAAAGAATGAATGTATCATAAAGGTAAATAAAAACTAATAACTAAACACGGTTTTTCCAGAGCACCTAGCATCATGCCTGGCGCCCAGCAGGAATTGAGTAAGGACCAGATCACGTCCATCCAGGTGCCAAACGTGCCCTGCAGGAGAGACGGGCACCTCACTGCAGAGAGCTGACTGGAAAGGGGTTTCTGGCCTGTGAGCCCCATTTTCTCATTCATTTTCTTTTCTTTTTTTTTTTTGAGTCAGAATCTCACTCTGTCGCCCAGACTGGAGTGCAGAGGCATGCTCCTGGCCACTGCAGCCTCGACCTGCTGGGCTCTGGTGATCCTTCCGGTTTAACCTTCCAAGTAGCCGGAACTACAGGTGTGTGCTACCACACCCAGCTAATTTTTTATTTTTACTGTAGAGATGCGGTCTCGCCAAGTTGCCCAGGTGGGTCTTGAACCCGCGGACTCAGGCAATCCACTCGCCTCGGCCTCCCAAAGTGCTGGGATTACAGGCTGAGCCACCAAGCCTGGCCTCTCATTCATTTTCATCAGAGGATGAAGGTTGTGCCCTCACATGACAACATACCATTAGGACAGATTCCTGGGTGTGCTGGTGTGGCACACACACCAGCAGACGTGTGCACACGGGGTGCTGTACTGTTGCTGGTGTTAAACTCTTAGCTCCATTGCTGGCCTCTGGAAGTTTCTCTCAAGTTGGAGATATTCTGACTATTAACTTCTGTCTGATCATCTTCTCCAATCCCATCATTTTGGGGGTTTTTGAGACAGGTTTCACTGTATCGCTCAGGCTAGAGTGCAGTGAGTGGTATGATCACGGCTTACCGCAGTCTCAACCTCCTAGGCTCAGGTGGTCCTCCCACCTCAGCCTCCAAAGTAGCTGGGACTACAGGAGTGTGCCACCATACCCGGCTAATTTTTGTACTTTCTGTAGAGACAATGTCTTGCTATGTTGCCCAGGCTGGTCTCGAATTCCTGGGCTCAAGTGATCCTCCCACCTCAGCCTCCCAAAAGTGCTGGCGTTATAGGTGTGAGCCACCTCAGCTGGCCTCAACCCCCTCATGTTAGCGATGGCAGACTCAGCTCTGGAGGATTATGATACAATATCAACTCCAGGGTGAAGGGGGCACCTTTCACATAGCAAAAACAAGGCTACCAGCACCTCCTAGAGTTGTGTAACGAGGGGCACGTTAGGGGACTTGCCCAAGGTCACACTGCTGGCAAAATCAAGATTACAACAGAAGTCTCCAAATCCCCACCACTAAACCACACCCGCCCCCTCCCCCGACTCCTCAGATTCACGCTGACACATCCATCTCCCCACTTGATCAGGTCCGTGGAGTGAGGTTCCAGACGCGTTTTCTGAAACAGTGAGAATCGCAGAAGCCTCCTTTTCAACAAGGCCTCCCTCAGAGACAGTGCCTGACCCGGGCAAAGATACTCAAATTCATCACAATTCAAACAGTCATCAGAAACCCAGCCAGGAAGCTCCGCCACCAGGCCAGCGCCCCCTGGCAGTAAGCATTATGTCCCCCACCCCCGTGGCCCCCAGCACCTCCCAGACCCAACAGGCCTTCACCTTTTTGCAGGATCTGCCACCGGGGGCTGGTCTGCATGGTCGGAGAATGTTCTGGGCTGTCTAAGGAAAGAAGTCCCAAGGGAGGAATGACGAAGCCGCGCTGAGCTGGCCTCCTCCCTCCTCCTGACTGCAGGCCTCCTTCCCGGCTCAGCCTCCAAGGCTTCCTTCCTTCTTTGCAGCCTCTCATCTCTCAATCCATCCTGTCCCGTGCCTGTGTCATTCTGCTACCTCTCCCCCGTGCCTTGTCATTTTCCCATCTCTTCCTCCCCTCCTTCACAATGCCAGAAGCAAAAATAACAAATGTAGGAAAGAGAACAAGTCGAGCCGAGCCGGCTTGGTGGCTCAGCCTGTAATCCCACGCCTTTGGGAGGCTGAGGTGAGTGGATTGCCTGAGGCTGCTGGTTCTAGACCCGCCTGGGCAACTTGGCGAGACCTCATCTCTACAATAAATCAAAAAATCAGCCGGGCGTGGTAGCGCAAGCCTGTAATTCCGGCTACTCAGAAGGCTGAGGCGGAAGGATCGCCGGAGCCCAGCAGGTCGAGGCTGCGGTGGCCTGGAGCGGCCACTGCACTCCAGTCTGGGCGACAGAGTGAGACTCCAACTCAAAAAAAAAAAAGAAAACAATAAGTCGGACAACATTTTTTGGTTTCTTATCTTGGATCCATATTTTGGAGGCAAGTCTAGTGTAGGAAGTGGGGAGTTCCCCAACTCTCCCCCACTGTGGCCTTGGCACAGGACATTTGTGGTGGCCATTTTATTCTGAGCCCCGAGTGCCGACGACAGCCAATACATGTACTTTGGGACTCAAAGTAGAAATGTCCAGAAAGGCCAGGCATGGTGGCTCATGCCTATAATCCCAGCACTTTGGCTGAGGTGAGGGGATCGCCTGGGCCCAGGGGTTCAAGACCAGCCTGGGCAACTTGGTGAGACCTCATCTCTACAATAAATTAAAAAAAAAAAAGTAGCCCAGCATGGTGGCACATGCCTGTAGTTCCAGCTACTTGGAAGGCTGAGGTTGAAGGATCACCTGAGCCCAGCAGGTCGAGGCTGCGGTGCGAACATGCCACTGCACTCAGCCTGGGCGACAGGGTAAGAACTCCAACTCAAAAAAAAAAAAAAGAAAGAAAGAAAAGCAATGTCCAGGAGGCTGCTAATTACTCAGAAAATTAAATTTTGCTGCCAATGTTGCTATTCCTAATGTCCTACATTTGATTATGCTGTCATCACACAAAGCTCGCGTACAGTTCTATTATATTTTAGTGACAGGAAGGTAGGGACGTTGGTCATCCGTTCTTTATGTTTTCATGGAAGTTCTTTGCGAATGTAGCTGGTAAGTCTAGAATGGCGTGTTGAAATGCTGAAATTTAACCATACCTCAAGTTTATATATTTGAGTAAACTCATTTTATAATTGTATAAACTTAGAAAATGCGATTTCTATCCTATTCTTAGCCTGACTCCTCTTTTGAGGGGATAATACCAGAAAGGTAAAAACAAATGATTATGATAAAACCAGGTGTTTTCAGATTATGATAAACATTGCATTTTAGGTTACTAGGATATAACTCACAAAAGATCATTTGTATAACTTGGCCTCATAAAAGCCTTTTTAAAAAAAAAAATCAGTCTTTGTGTCATGTAATGAACTTTAAGTTGTGAAATATACTGATGAATATTTAAGGTAAATCGTTGCAGAATAAGTAGCCAATACATGGGTCACGGATTTGCAGGCATCGCCTCTGAAATAAGCACATTTGAAAAACAGCTTGTTCAGAAGGCACCCCCAGCCTTGGCCGTCCTGCTCTGAGGGCATGTGTGTTAGATTAGTGCTCAAACAAGGGTGTGTTTTCATAGCCTCTGCTGCAGCATTTATAAAAATCACGATGATTTTAGGACTATACCTTCATTTCCCCGAATTTTCAAAACTTGTCTCTTTTTACTTTTATTTTCTTTCAGCAAAACAAAGACCAGAGAGCCCCTTTAAGAAATGTTAGACATTCCCACAGAGTCTCAGTCCGTTGACCTCCAGGCCACAAAGTAAAACCTTTCTTTTAAGTCAAGCGTTCCCCATTGGGAAGCACTCCAGCTCTTTCTTTTTATGAGGAATTTTAACTGCTGGACTTAATTTAATTATTGGATCTTGTACATACTCCCAGAAGCCCCAGGGCCTGAGCTGTACTTTTTTCAAAACTTTCAAAAAAGTATCATTGTAGGATTGCACGTTTCTGATGGCAATCAGACATTCCTTCTTTGACTTGGATTTCTAATGCAAACGCCAAACGTGGCTCTCTCTGTGTCCTGGCTCATTCATGGGCAGGTTTCAGCCCTAGCATCACTTTGCTACAGTGTCTGTGGGCAGACACGGGCATGTCATCACTGGCGTTCTTAGTGTGGGCGCCTCAGTTGCATAACAAGAAAATAAAAACCAGCTCCAACTTTGAACTACATTTTTGGAACTGGCTGGTTCTGGGAACGTGGTCTTCTGTAAGGAGGGTTGCTAGGCAGACATTGCCATGAAATCAGCAGCCCGTTGTCCCCGTGGCCACGGTCTGTCACCATCTGTCCTGCACCAAGTCTTCACTGCTCCTTCCCTATTACATCTCATTCACGTACACACACACACACACACACACACACACACACACACACACACAGTTGGCATCCCAAGCCAACAGCAAAGATTCAGTATCTTTATTTCTCAGGTAACTTAATCCATAAACATTTTTGCTCGATCCTTTTGATTTCCACCTGAAAATCGAACTTTGATGACATCTTGACTTTCAAAAGTGAAAAAATTTTTGGTTTCGGTAACTGACTTAGAACTTATTCAGGAATCTTGAAATGTGCAGCAAACATGACTTGCCTAAATTCATAAGATCTGCCCAGAATACTTTGTGGAGGTTGGGTCCCTTAAGAAGTAGGTTTCATTTGGGACTTCTGTGAGCTCTGAATTTAGGAAGATGTTTTTGAGCAGAACTAGCTGCAAAGTGAAAATGATTTCCTTATTTACTTTTATTTAAAATTTTAAATTATAGAAAGCACAGCATTTCGGTGCCAAAGAAGGACTTTAGAGAACATCTGGGCCAATGGATTGACCCTGGCTGCATACTAGAATCAACTGCTGGGCTTTTAGTAAATGCCAATGTCTGGGCCCCACCCCAGACACATTAAATCAGACTCTAGTCCAAAGAGAAACAACTAAAAAAATCAGCACAGCCTTGAAAGGTGAAATGTGGCTGTCGCATTAGTAGTCTTTTTTTTTTTTTTTTTTGAGTTGGAGTCTCACTCTGTCACCCAGACTGGAGTGAAATGGCCGCTCCCGATCACCGCAGCCTCGACCTGCTGGACTCCGGTGATCCTTCCGCCTCAGCCTTCCAAGTAGCCGAAACTACAGGCGCGCGCTACCATACCTGGCTGACATTTTTTGATTTATTGTAGAGATGAGATCTCGTCAAGTTACCCAGGCGGGTCTTGAACCCGCGGGCTCAGACAGTCCACTCATCTTGGCCTCCCAAAATGCTGGGATTACAGGCTGAGCCACCGAGTCCGGCCGCATTAGTAGTCTTAAGGTATAATACTGTAACATGATTTAGTAACTCCTGGCCATGCTCAACTTTAAAAGCAAACTTATTTCAGACAAATTTCCATAATTCTGTTTTGTCCTCAAGAGTTGATTTTATAAGTGAGAGTTGATTGAGTCCTCCCACATGATCTAATTTCTAATTTTCTTTTTTTTGAGACAAGGTCTTGCTCTGTTACCCAGGCTGGTATGCAGTGGCACTATCACTGCTCACTGCAGCCTCAACCTCCTGGCTTTAGGTGATCCTGCTGCCTCAGCCTCCCCACTAGTTGGGACTACAGGCATGCACCACCGCACCTGGCTAATTTTTTTAATTTATTTTTGTAGAGATGAGGCCTCGCTGTGTGACCCAGGCTAGTCTTGAACTCCTAGGCTCAAGCATTCCTCCCACCTTGACCTCCCACACTGCTGGGATTCCAGGCATGAGCCACTGTGCCTGGCCTAATTTATAAGTTTCTACACATGAACATCCCTGATGGACCACAGTCGAGGTTGGGATAGCCACCACTTTGAAATATCTTGTGCTGAGTTTTCAGCCACACTTGTGTGGGTGTCTGTTCTATAAATTTCACCTAGAAGTCTGGCCTCCACAGTGACGGTGTTTTGCTTCATAACTAATATTTCATGGATGTATTTTCCTATATATAAACAAAAGGCAGTATTTGTTCCAATGTCAGCTGAAAACTGCACTTTTTTTTTTTTTTGAGTTGGAGTCTCAGTCTGACACCCAGACTGGAGTGCAGTGGCCGCTTCCAGCCAGCCTCCACCTGCTGAGCTCCGGCGATCCTTCCGCCTCAGCCTTCCAAGTAACTGGAACTACAGGCGCACACTACCACACCTGGCTAATTTTTGATTTATTGTAGAGATGAGGTCTTGCCAAGTTGCCCAGGCAGGTCTCAAACCCGCGGGCTCAGGCAATCCACTCATCTCAGCCTCCCAAAGGCGCGGGATTACAGGCTGAGCCACTGAGCCCGGCGAAAACTACAATTTTTATAAAAACACAGGCAAAAGCATCCAAAAAAAAAGTTCAACTGGCAGCTCGGCAGGACCTTTAAGTCATCTTTGCAAATACAGCTTGGCACTCCCCTGCCGGCCCCCCCCCAGCCAGAACAGCAACCCCCTTCATCTTCCTCCCTGTTCCTCTCACTTGCCTCCCTGCTCCCTTCATTGGCCTCCCCACGAGGGCAGGCCAGCTTGTGGGTCAGGGAGGGAAGGGGGTGCTTTGGGTCCTTTAGACCGGAAGGTCTGGTCCTAGGCCACTCTCTCAAGCCCAGGACCTCCCAGGAGAGATCCAGAAAGCTTTGCTTGCAATCCTTTGTCTGGAGCTAAAAGACCCCTGGGTGATCTCTCCTCTATGATCCTAATAAGGCCAGGACTTAGAATCACAGACACAAATCTTTTCTTTTTTTTTTTTTTTTTTTTTTTTTTTTTAGCTAAAGGGATGCTGAGATGCAATGACGAAAACTATAGAGTTGATAAGAAGGTAAGTTAACACATGGCAGACCTACAGAGAATCCGTCCACCAATTTACTCCCCCAGTAGACATTAACCAAGCTTCTATTATGTGCCTGTGGTGACACATCTCTGTGTCAGTGACTGGGCTGACACAGAGGGTGTCCTGGAGCCGCCCTAGGGCCCTTCTGTCCGGAGGGCAGTTGAACCCTTGCTTGTTCTGTTCACCCCCTAATTCCATTCTAATTACTCTTCATAATCCTTTAAAAATGAAAAAAATAAAAACATGCAAACTAGTCGCTCCAGGTCGGAGACCAAAAAAGGGGAAGAAATAGAAAAATATCTTAGAAGTAGATTCTCATGCAACCATTAAACAAGAATGTTTATTAAAAGATCTTAAATGTTTAATGGCAAGGGAGACTGCTGAAAAGTGTGCTTCCGTTCTGTCACTTTCTGTTTCTTTTACATTTTCCTGAACATTCCACATGGGCTACAGTGGCGCTTATCGCTGTGACCATCAAGAAATAAGATAAACAAGAAAATAAGGAAATCTAACCAGATGGGATTTGGAGGGGTCCCTGTTTTCTAAAATGGACATTTATCCATTTTAAAATCAGAAAGATGTGTGCTAACATTCATTTTATCGCTGTTTTAAGTAAGAATAACTAGATGTAGGGAAAATAAATCAGGGTGAAAATCAGAATTGGAATGAGAGCTGAGGCTGTCCAGGACTTTTGTGTATTATTAGTATCCTAAGAGGATTCTGAGTTGGACAAGAGACATTAGAACAATAACAGGCCTAGCGTCCTGGCTCACACCTCAACCCCAGCACTCTGGGAGGCCAAGGTGGGAGGACTGCTTGAGCCCAGGAATTTGAGACCAGCCTGGGAAACATGGCAAGACCCAGTCTCTAAAAAAAGAAAAAGAAAAAAATTAGCCAGGTGTGGTGGTGCATCAGGAGGTCAATGTGGAAGGATCGCCTGAGCCCAGGAGGTGGAGGCTGCAATGAGCCATGATCATGTCACTGCACTCCAGCCTGGGCAACAGGGTGAGACTCCAAACTCAAAGAAAGCAGCAAACAACAACATAAGATATTTTACCTAACATTTTAATTAACTGTTTCTTTGAGTGGGATCCTTCAAGGATGGGTCAGCCCATGGCTGGAGGCAGCATTATGGCTGCAATCCCCTTGGGAAATATCTGGCTACATGTATCCACAGCTGGTGTCATTTTCTCTTCCGCTTTGCGTGTAGACCTGGGAATTTATCCTAAGGAAATTCTGTGACTCTAAATACCGAAAAAACATTGCTTTATTCATAGTTGAAAAACATTGCTTTATTCATAGTGGCGTATTTGAACTACAGGGGTGTGGTCAAGTCAGCCACAGGACACTGACATGGTGGAATATTAGGCAGCTACTAACACTGGTGCTTCCAAAGATGGTGAGAAAATGCTTTTTGTACCAAGTCAAGTTCAAAAATAGATACCAAGCTGCAGTCACAAGTCTGGGGCTGCGTGCTTGGCTTTACCACTTCTTGGGCTTTTTGACTAAGTTTCGGCAAGGTCCTTGTGTCACTCTTATCATCTGTAAAGTGAGGTAATCACAGTGCCTACCTCCTAGGGTTGTTTGGAGACTACAGTGAGTTAATACATGGAGAACCCAGTACCTGGCACATAGTAGGCCCTCCAGAGATGTAGGCTGCTATTATTATTACAGTGTGATTACAACTGTGTTCAAAAGAAATCACAACACTGGAAGAAAATACACCAAAATATCGGCAATAGCTGTGTTTGGATGATGAGACTTATTGATGATTTTTATTTCTTCTTCTTTTTACATTTTTGTATTTCCAAATTTTTCATATTAAATATATATCCACTTTTTTTTTTTTTTGAGTCCAGAGTCTCACTCTGTCGCCCAGGCTGGAGGGCAGTGGCATCTTTCTGGCCACCCAGCCTTGACCTGCTGGGCTTAGGCAATCCTTCCGCCTCAGCCTTCCAAGTAGCTGGAACTACAGGCGCGCACCACCATGCCCAGTTAATTTTTTGATTTATTGTAGAGACGCGGTCTCACCAAGTTGCCCAGGCTGGTCTTGAACCCCTGGGCTCAGGCAATCCTCTCGTCTCGGCCTCCCAAAGTGCTGGGATTACAGGCTGAGCCACCGCGCCTGGCCTATATATCCACTTCTTAAAAACTGGGTACAGTGGCTCACTCACACCCGGTACTCCCAGAGATTCAGGAGGCCAAGTAGGGAGGACTGCTTGGGGCCAGGAGTTCAAGGCCAGCCTGGGCAACATAGCTAGACACCATCTCAGAAAAAAAGTCCTGACTAGAGAGCCCCAGCAGGTGGTTTTCACGGGATGTGAACCATCCAACTGCCAGGACTCTGGGCATGGGCTTCCACGGGGCTCCTTGTGACTGGGCCACAGAGGCACATCTCTTCCCAGGGAGACGGTTCAGCTGTGTGAAGTAGTGGAGAGCGCCCAGATCGCCAAGAAAGTGACCTGAGGTCTCATCCCTACTCTGTCAGCCGCTCCCTGCAAGTTCTGGAAGGAGCCTTTTCCCGCTCTGGAAGGAGGGGTCTGTGATGTAGCTGACATCTTCAGCAGTTAGAGGAACAGAGAGTAGCAGAGTGCGTGTCAGGCCCAGCCTCGGTGTAGAAAGTGGCAGAAAAAGAAATCCCAAAAGGTGTGTCACCCTGGGCTCCAGCCCTCCACTCTCAGAATTCCTCCTCCATCTCCCCCCATCTCCCTGGGCGGAGGTGTCAGTCTGCTTTGTTTACACACCTGGACCTGGCCAGAGGCAGCCTGGGGGTGGGTGGCGCCCTGACCATTTGTGGAATCTTCCTCTTTCCCAGGAGCCGCTACAGGCAGGCCTTCAAAGGAAGCCCAGAAGCCAAGTGTACTCTCTGTCATCACGTAATTGAAGCTTGTCAATAACAGAAGGGGATGAGAGAGCTCCGCCTCGCATCACCCTCCACCAGCTCTGCACTAGAAGGGTGTGCCTGTGGCTTTAGTCTTTATTTTTTAAAAACAGAGATGGGGGTCTTGCTACATTGCCCAGGCTGGTCTCAAACTCTTAGGCTCAAGGGATCCTTCCACCTCAGCCTTCCAAGGTGCTGGAATTACAAAGGTGAATCTCCGCACCCAACCTTATAACTTTCTTTCTTTCCTTTTTTTTTTTTTTTAGGCAGAGTCTCACTCTGTCACCCAGGGTGGAGTGCAGTGGCATGCTCATGGCCACTGCAGCCTCCACCTGCTGGGTTCAGGCGATCCTTCCCCCTCAGCCTTCCAAGTAGATGGAACTAAAGGCGTGAGCCACCATGCCTGGCTGATTTTTGGATTTATTGTAGAGACAAGGTCTCGCCAAGGTACTCAGGCTGGTCGCAAACCCCTGAGTTCAGGCAATTCTCTCGCCTCAGCCTCCCAAAGTGCTGGGCTTACAGGCATGAGCCACTGTGCCCAGCCCCCATCACTTTCTTTTTTCTTTTGAGTTAGAGTCTCACTCTGTCACCCAGACTGGAGTGCAGTGGCCGCTCCCGGCCACCGCAGCCTCGACCTGCTGGGCTCCAGCGATCCTTCCACCTCAGCCTTCCAAGTAGCTGGAACTACAGGCGCGCACTACCACACCTGACTAATTTTTTGATTTATTGTAGAGATGAGGTCTCGACAAGTTGCCCAGGTGGGTCTCAAACCCTCGGGCTCAGGCAGTCCACTCACCTCAGCCTCCCAAAGCGCGGGATTACAGGCTGAGCCACCGAGCCCGGCTAATTGTGTTGTTTGTAGAACAGACAAATGTGTCAAATTTAAAGAATATCAGCATCATTTTTCTGTATCATTCTCTTGAGAGACTGGAATTAAGCCCCAGAGGCAGAAAGTGTATCTACTTGGTTCATTCCTGGTGTCTAGCATGGTGCCTGTCCCTGTTATGTTTTCACTAAATGAATGAATGAGTTCATGAATTAATGAACAAATAGGAGGTATTCTCTCTTTTATATTGTGCTAGATGATGGGGATATAGAAATATATAACTCAATCGGGCGTGGAGGTTCACACCTGTAACCATAGCACTTTGGGAGGCAGAGATGAGAGGATTACCTGAGCCCAGGGATTCAAGACCAACCTGGGTAACATCGTGAGACCTCGTCTCTACAATAAATCAAAAATTAGCCAGGCATGGTGGTGCATGCCTATAGTTCCAGCTACTTGGAAGGCTGAGGTAGAAGGATCGTCTGAGCCCAGCAGGTCGAGGCTGCAGTGGCCGTGAGTGTGCCACTGCACTCTAGCCTGGATAACAGAGTGAGACTCCGACTCAAAAAAAATAATAATAATAAAAAGAACTATATAACTCAGAGTCTCATTCCTACATGCTTGCTCTTGTGAGACAATGCACAAATACGACATGCGTAATTCCTAAAATTGTGCCACTGTCAATATCAAGCACTTATACACAGCAAAACAGAATCCCTGTCTGCTGAAGTTCCCAGTCTAGTCTGGAAAACAAATATGAAGCAAAGAAAGCACAATACCACATGGAAAGCAAGATGGAAATATGTACAGGGAGAGAGAGGCAGCAGGTGTCATTTAATCAAAGAGACTCGGTTAGCAGATTGCTTGAGTTCACAAAACTGTGTGACCTTGGACAAGCTACTTGATGTCTCTGGATTTCAGGTGTTCCATTCCATAAAATGGTGATATCACCAGGACCTAAATTGCAGAGTTGTTACGAGAAATAAACAGGTAAATATTTGTAAAACACTCAGGAGAATGTCCTGCATGTGCTAAGTAACAAATATAAATATGCAGGAACTAAACACATTTTCCCTGTGTTCTCTGGATTTTTTTTTTTTTTTTAGTTGGAGTCTCACTCTATCACCCAGACTGGAGTGCAGTGGCCGCTCCCGGCCACCGCAGCCTCGACCTGCTGGGCTCCGGCGATCCTTCCACCTCAGCCTTCCAAGTAGCTGGAACTACAGGCGCATGCTACCACACCCAGCTAATTTTTTTTGGATTCATTGTAGAGATGAGGGCTCGCCAAGTTGCCCAGGTGGGTCTCGAACCTGCAGGCTCAGGCAATCCACTCACCTCAGCCTCCCAAAGGTTCTCTGGATTTTAAAGTCTCACCAGGGACTCCCAGTTTGGCTTTGCCTTGGTACATGCCTGATTACTCTCCTCTGACGGGATGCAGGAACAAGTACAACCCCAAAGCTGTGGAGTCAGGTTGATAAGGAAAGGAACAGCTTGGTGGAAATAACGTGTATTTGTCAGAAGAAAAAACCTCAAAGCTGAGAAATACCTAAGCCAGAGATGGCAAATAAATTCTAAACAACTGCTACTCCCTTCTCTGTGGTTCAAAGCAGACACTGCTAATCAACCACACTATCCTTTCCAACTGCATCTAGAGTCAAGCTCAGTATCCTTCCCAACTGCGTCTAGATTCAGGCTCAGTATCCTTCCCAACCTCACTCAGATTCAGGCTCAATACTCCCTTCCAAACAGGGCCCAGGCAAGGACTACCAATCAGGACCTGCTGGTGTCTCTGAGCCTCACCTATGTGGCCACCTCAGGTTGTTTTCTCCACTGGGCACAACGGACCACCTTCAAGCCCCATGCTGCCAGGAGCCACCATGCAACTGCCCTTCTCCCATGACCAATGCCCAGCCCCCCAAATGCTCTACCAGCCCCCACTCCTGAGAGGACACCAGTGGAATGGGTTCCACCTGGCCCTTCCTTATGGGTTCTTCAGTGTTCAGAAGAAAGAGCGCAGGCTTTGACGACAGGTAGGTGGCCATTATCTCACTCTGTGACCTCAGCTAAGCAGGTTGCTCAAACCTCTCTGAGTCTTGGACTCCTCCTTCTGGAAACAAGGATGAACTTTGATCATGTATGTATGTGGACCTGGCTGGAGAGGATGCTCAAGAAATGGTAGAGGCCATGATGACTAACCCAGTTTGGCTCCCTGCCGGCAGGGCACAGGCTTTCAGCCCCAGGGTCCCAGCATAACAGGACCGTGGCCGAGAGAGAGCTGGGATGTTTCCAGTTAGGCCACTGCTGTCCCCAACTCGTGCACAGCATTAAGTGTAGATGAAACCACGCCAGAGGCAGACACCTAGGAAGAGGTAAAGTTTGGTGGGTGGGGAGGAGGAAGAGAAGGGGTGAGGGATCCCGAGGTGGATGGCGGGACTCCATCAGAGACTCTTCTCAGAAACAACGAGGCATTGGAGGGGGCGTTTTGCTCCAGCGAGTGGAGAGGGTGCTCTCTCCTGCATGGATGGGGTAAGACGGGCTGGCCAGTCCCTCTCCCGCCTGTCTGCTCCAGGCCTTCTCAGTGCAGGACTGATTCACCCCAGCGGCTGTTTCCACAGTGTCTCTGCTTACCCACTCCCAACTGGACCTCGGTGTCCAGTAATGAGTTCCTGTCCCCTCCTCAACCAGGAAGCTTATTCCTTGAGAAACTTAGACTTGGTCCCCTGCCTCTGACTCTGCCTCCTCCCTCTGATTTTGCTTCCCCACTCTCATTCAGACTCCTCCCTCTGACTGTGTCTTCTCCCTCTGACTTGGCTGCTTCCCTCTGACTCTGTTTCCCCACTCTGATGCAGCCTCCTCCCACTCACTCTGTCTTCTCCCTCTGACTCTGCCTCCCCAATCTGATTCAGCCTCCTCTCTCTGACTCTGCCTCCCCCCTCTGACTCTGTCTTGACCTGCTCTCACCGGGTGTACGCCGGCCATCCCCACCACCATATCCAGGGAAATCAGTCCTGCACCCTTCAACCCCAGCCAGTGCTCCAGCACAGCAAATGAGTCAAGGGCTGGCATCTCTGGGTCATCCTTGGGATGATCATCCCAGTGACAGTCATCCCGAGGACAGCCGTGTGAGCCTTCTCTCCTCCCATGTGAACCAGTATGGGACTGACTTTCTTTTTTTTTTTTGAGTTGGAGTCTCAATCTGTCGCCCAGACTGGAGTGCAGTGGCCGCTCCCGGCCACCGCAGCCTCGACCTGCTGGGCTCTGGTGATCCTTCCACCTCAGCCTTCCAAGTAGCTGGAACAACAGGTGTGCACTACCACACCCAGTTAATTTTTTTTTTATTTATTGTAGAGATGAGGTTTCGCTGCCCAGGCGGGTCTCAAACCCTCAGGTTCAGGCAATCCACTCACCTCAGCCTCCCAGAGGCGCGGGATTACAGACTGAGCCACTGAGCCCAGCTAGGGACTGACTTTCAAGAATCACCTGGCAAACACCCACCCAGCCAGTCTTCCTGGGCCCAGCCTCCATTCGACAAGCAGCCTGGACCCTGTGTGTAAAGGGCTCAGTCAACATTCCCATTAGAAGCCTCTCTTGTGAGGCTTTTTTTTTTTTGAGTCAGAGTCTTACTCTGTCACCCAGGTTGGAGTGCAGTGGCATGCTCACGGCCACTGCAGGCTCGACCTGCTGCTCAGGCAATCTTTCTGCCTCCTTCCAAGTAGCTGGAACAGGTGTGCGTCACCACGCCCAGTTTTTTTATTTTTCTCAGAGACGAGGTCTTACCAAGTTGCCCAGGCTGGTCTTGAAACCCTGGGCTCAGGCAATCCTCTTGCCTCTGTCTCCCAAAGTGCTGGGATGACAGGCATGAGCCACCGCGCCTACTTCTTCCTAGGCTTTGCAAGACAACTGGGAACAGAATGAGCCACGTGAAAAGCTGCAGAACAAGGGAGCAAACCCTGCAGAGAGCCCAGGTCAGCTGTGCTCCAGGGACAGGGGGACTCTGTGGCCAGTGTCATATTCACATTAAAAACAGATTCGTGGAAAATGCAGCTGCTTCTTGTAGTTGCTCTAGATAACTATCCTGGGCAATGTTTTTTTTTGGAGGGGTCAGAGTCTCACTCTGTCACCCAGGCTGAGGTGCAGTGACATGCTCATGGTCACTGCAGCCTCGACCTGCTGGGCTCAGGCAGTCCTTCTACTTCAGCCTTCCAAGTAGCTGGAACCACAGGTGTGCACCACCATGCCTGGCTAATTTTTTTTTTTTTTTTTGAAGTGGAGTCTCACTCTGTCACCCAGTCTGGAGTGCAGTGGCCACTCCCGGGCACCACAGCCTCGACCTGCTGGCTCTGGCGATCCTTCTGCCTCAGCCTTCCAAGTAGCTGGAACTACAGGCGCGTGCTACCACACCCGGCTTATTTTTGATTTATTGTAGAGATGAGGTCTTGCCAAGTTGCCCAGCCGGGTCTCGAACCCGCGGGCTCAGGCAATCCACTCACCTCAGCCTCCCAAAGGCGCGGGATTACAGGCTGAGCCACCAAGCCCAGCTAATTTTTTTTTTTAATTGTAGAGATGAGGTCTTGCCCCCAGGCTCATACAATTCTCTCGCCTCAGTCTCCCAAAGTGCTGGGATGACAGGTGTGAGTCATGCACCTGGCTATCCTGGGCAATGTTGAGGAGGACTTCTGCAGAGCCACCGAGCCAGTCACCAGGAATGCTCTGGGACTTTGTGTGCAGAGAGAGGGGTGTGACATAATTGAAACTCCCCGTGCCCAATGCTGAGGCCTGAAAAGTTCATGGCATGAGAAACATTTCTCGCCATGCGCACACTGTGAATTGTATACAAAATTACATTTTCTGATTAAAATCTGCATTGTTGGATGCCTGTTGGCCACCGCCATCTTGCTGAAATAAGGCCCCCTTTGTGGTAATGGCAAGGGAAACCCGTCATCTTCGGTTGTCAACTGGCCTCATTCCTGCCACTTCCAAATCTGGAGGGCTTCATTGTGCAAACGTGGCATTTGCCCTACAAGTGGCAGAGCGGGGCTTCCTTAGCCAGGGTGCAAGCAGGCTTCCAAGCCAACCCCGTGAACCCTTCCATCATGTGCACCCAACACTGGGCTGCAGGGGCATACTGCAAGCTGCAAGATCCTGCGAGAAAGGAGACAAGCATGTGTAATTGTTGCTGGTTTTTAATTCAAAATACATATGTTCACTGGGCACAATGGTGTGCACCTGTCGTCTCAGCTACTCTGGAGGCTGAGGTGGGAGGGTTACTTGATGCCAGGACCTGGGCAACATAGTGAGACCCCCATCTCTGTAGATAGATAGATAGATAGATAGATAGATAGATAGATAGATAGATAGATAGATAAAGAGATAGCTAAATAAATGCCTGGGCAATATAGTGAGACCCCATCTCTATAAATGAATGAATGAATGAATAAGATATTTTCTTCACAAGGGTATTGTTATTTGAGAAAGGAAGGAAGATAAAGATAAGATGAGGTCTAGGAGGAGTTCAAATTTACTGGCCCACCTGCCCAGGACACCTACAGCATTTTCTTTTAAGGACTTTCCAATTGTCCCCCACCCCTCCCCCATCCCACCAACCTCCAAGCCCCAGGTTCTGAGGGTCAAGGCTTCTGAAAACCACTGACATCTCAGCACAGCATTACAGACCGAGGGAGGGGTCCAGCTCATGACTTTGTCTTACAAATTCAGACTCTGAAACAAACAAGCAAACAAGAAGATCGTGTTTTTTTGTTTTCTGTGGGTTTTTTTTTTTGCCCAAGAAGGTGTCCCCTCAGAACGCCAAGGGCTGGCCTTTCATCTTTACCTTCCAGCTTTCAGCCTGCAGCTCGCGCTCTCCGAAAGTCGCCATCCGACCAGCTCACAGAAACATTTCTTACCGCTGTCTAACCGTTAGATCGTCCCTCCCTTTCTATTTGTAAATCATTTTGTTGCTCGGGTAATACAAAATAGCTTCAACTTACAAAGGAAGCCAGAGCAGGGGAGAGGAAGGAGAAAGATTTAGCTCCGTAGGAAGGGGTAGAGCTCATATTTTGACAAATAAAATGAGGCCCAAACGAACCCATTTCTAAAGAATCAACCTGGTCTGAATTCAAAGACTCTCACCAACAATTTTTCTAGAAAGGAGCACTGAAGGTTGCAGCAAATCCAGTGCTAGAGCTGAACCAGCAATGCTGCTTCCTGGGAGCGTGAGGTGGCTGGTAGGTGGGTCAAAGGCAAAGACCACCTGGCAGGCACTGAGGTGAAATGGGGGGCCGTCACACCCCGCCTCCCCCACAGGGCTCAGATGTCCTTCTGCAGCACCTCTTCGCTAAAAGCCCACCCCAGGTGTTCAAATTCATTGGCCTAAACCGACTTCACCTGTGGGGCAAATACGAGGGTGTCGAAACAGGAAGTGCCCTCCAGCTTCCTGACACAACCCCCTGTATTGTTGGGCCTACTGCTTGGAAAAAACCACCCTTATCATGCCTGCTTCTGTTTCAATTGCATCAATTAAAATAATTTACAAATCCATGACCAGCTATCTGGAATTATTCTACTGGCTTGCTTTCCTCACCCCAAGCTTCTCTTGCATTTTCTAGTCCTGCAACGTTTTCAGGACTCTAATCCTAACCTGTACATCATAGAACTTATATTTACTTATTTATTTATTTTTGAGTCAGAGTCTCACTCTGTTGCCCAGGCTGGAGTGCACTGGCATGCTTACGGCCACCACAGCCTCGAGCTGCTGGGCTCAGGAGATCCTTCTGCCTCAGTCTTCCAAGTACTTGAACCACAGGTGTGTGCCACCATGCCCAGCCAATTTTTCTTGATTGACTGTAGAGACGAGGTCTCGCCAAGTTGTCCAAGCTGGTCTCGAACACTTGGGTTTTTGCAATCCTCTCGCCTCCGCCTCCCAAAGTGCTAGGATAACAGGCATGAGCCACCATACCTGGTTCATCATAGAATTTTTAAAAAGATACTGTTTCCCTTTCTCTCTTTACTTTCCACCTTATATGTGTCCTCTAGTCAAAAACCAGTAAGAACATCAATTTCAATACTTCAATCATTTGTTCAGTAAATATGTTTTGAACTTACTGGGTGCTAAGTGCTAATTTATGATTCTCTTTCACTCAGGAGTTCTGCCAGCCTGGGCAATACATCAGAAATCCCAGCTTTATTGGCCTTTTTTCTTTCTTTCTTTCTGAGACAGGGTCTTTTTCTGTCACCCAGGCTGGGTGCAGCGGTGCAATCGTAGTTCACTGCAGCCTCAACCACCTGGGCTCAAGTGATGCTCCCACCTCAGCCTCCTGAGTAGCTGGGACTACAGATGTGAGCCACTGTGCCCGGTTCTTTACTGAATTTTGCACTAGGGTTTGAAGAACTCAAAAGAATCTATGAAAGAAACTTTCTCCCAAAGGTGCTTCCGTCTCCCAACTTTACTTCCCTCCTGACTCTCACCTCCGGCTTCCTGGCAGATGGCCAGGATAACCCTGGTCCTCTCCCTGGTTCCATTGGACAGAGTTGCCCAAAGAATTCCTCTCCATGACTCCTTGATCTCCTATGGAATACTCTATATCCCCTTGCCTCTGCCCACATTTGTGCCTAAAGGCTACTATATCGCATGCCATCGGTTCCTTCGAATTGTCTGTCAGCAATTGTTTGTTTCCTTTCTCTTTTTTGAGTTGGAGTCTCACTCTGTCGCCCAGACTGGAGTGCAGTGGCTGCTCCCGGCCACCGCAGCCTCGACCTGCTGGGCTCCGGCGATCCTTCCGCCTCAACCTTCCAAGTAGCCGGAACTACAGGCACGCGCTACCACGCCTGGCTAATTTTTGATTTATTGTAGAGATGAGGTCTCGCCAAGTTGCCCAGGTGGGTCTCGAACCCACAGGCTCAGGCCATTCACTCGCCTCGGCCTCCCAAAGTGCTGGGATTACAGGCTGAGCCACCGAGCCTGGCCAATTGTTTGTTTCTAAAAGAAAAATCATCAACAATATTCCACTGACTTTACAACACCTGCCTTGTGTAGGGCATCAAAAGTCAATGACAGGGCAGGCACTTCGGAAAATGAGTCAAGAGTTAATAGGCTGCCAGCTCTGTTCCCTGGCAAACACAGCCTGAAAATGGGCAGAGCCTGGCAATGGGGCAGAAGGGAAGAGCTGGAGTAAGAAGGAGCTTCCAGACCAGTGACACTGCCTCCACCTCCCCCAGCACCATAAGGATCCTTGCATGCCCAGGTTAGACAATGAGTTCCCTAAAGAGGGGGGAAGTCTTGGTCTCCACCCAGGAAGAGGTGGGTCCTCCATGCTTGAGATTCAGAGGGCAGCAGGGCTGGCCTGAATTCACTGGTGGGAAAGAGATTCTCTCCCTCCATCACTCTCTCTCTGGGTCTGCCCACCTGTTCCTGAGGTGGTCCCCAAGGAACGGAGTCAAAAATGGCCGCTGCTGTAGGTGTGAAGACCTCCCAAAGGGGGATTCGTCTTCACACCTACAGCAGCGGCCATTTTTTGAGTTGGAGTCTCACTCTGTCACCCAGACTGGAGTGCAGTGGCATGCTCCTGGCCACTGCAGCAGTCAATTTTTTTTTTTTATTTTTTTGAGTTGGAGTCTCACTCTGTCGTTCAGACTGGAGTGCAGTGGCCACTCCCGGCCACCGCAGTCTCGACCTGCTGGGCCCCGGCGATCCTTCCGCCTCAGCCTTCCGAGTAGCCGGAATTACAGGCATGCGCTAC
>NW_007260120.1:1069428-1084147 GCF_000164805.1 Carlito syrichta
CCTCAGCCTCCCAAAGGCGCGTGATTGCAGGCTGAGCCACCAAGCCCGGCCGCAGCAGCCATTTTTGACTCTACTTCCCGCAGGTGGAGGCTGCAATGTCCGCAAGTGTGCCACTGCACTCCAGTCTGGACGACAGAGTGAGACTCCAACTCAAAAAATGGCCGCTGCTGTAGGTGTGAAGACAAATCCCCCTTTGCTAACCCTGCACTCTTAACAGCATCAAAATTACCCAGAGATTCCCCCAAGGTTAAGGGACTTCTCCCCACCCCTAGTCCCAGGGACATCCTGCTATTCAGCCAAACCCAAAGGATGAGAATGTGTTGGCCATCACCCAGCTTCCTTCCCCAGTGGTCCCCCAAAGGCCAAGTCCCACCCTTGGGGAATCTACTCTTTCCCATCACAGAGGTCCCTGATTTATCAGGCGAAGAGTCCTGGAGGTACATCCCCTCCCTCCTCAGCCAGGATGGGTAGTGGGATCCTGTCATTCCTCGGAGATAAAAGGATCCATTGCATAGAGCTCGCCAAGTTCATTCCCTTCCTCCCTGTTTCTTCCTGACCTCTCCATCTCTCCATCCCTGTCTTGACGTGGCGTCTCTTCTATCTTTCTTCTACAGCTCATCATCTCCTTCCCGAGTTCTAGTTCTTTCTTTGGGGTTGGCAGACACCAGAGGGCAACATAATTTCACCTACTTGCCAGTTCCCCCGTTTCGCCAGTAGAGGGAAGAGTTTGAGAGAACCCGCATGGATTGGGAGAATGTGGAAATAACTGAAATATGGAATTAGCCAGTGCCATCGAACAGCTCTCTCAAAAGCATCTCGTGCCAAGGCATTCTGTTCCCGTTGGTAAATAATCTGTTCTAAAACTGTTTAAATGCATATTAACTCACCAGAGCAAGACACTGGCAAAATTTCCCTCCAGGCTGTATTTTGCAAAGAGACAGAACTTTCCCATGACGCGAGACCTGGGATTAAACTCACAGAAGTCAGACATTTTCCAAGGTAGTACCGACGTGCCATCCCTGACTCATGATTTCGTCTTCTGAGATCTGGTTTTTACTTTGGGTCGGAGTAACGGGTAAGGTGTTTAGCCCTGAACGTCTTGTTGTGTGAAGTATGTGTCATGTCAGCAATCTGGGTGTTCTGAGGGTGCATATGGGTTTATTTGGACAAGGGAGGCTGAGTCCATCAGAAGTGATGACGAACCAAGCATCAGAGCCCTCAGGGGCACAGGTGCCCAGACAGCCCCCATCAACCTTGGAAGTCCAGGCAAGAGCACACTTCACCACACACTCCCTGTTCCGCCATGCATACTGAGAAAATCAGAGAAGCTTCCCTTTGAAAAATGTTAGGAAGGAAGGGATTCAGATATTAAACTTGTGCCACGGAACTGATAGTTTACCAAGTAATCATCCTGACCGAGTTAACATCAAGATATTTTAAAAATAGCCAACATGGCGCTCAGCAATCTGTTCAACCATTGCAATGTGCTCGATTGTGTGGATCTAATTACTTGGCCTGGATATTTTCTGCTTGGTGTCCCCAGCATTTGAACCACTTCCAAAACCAGAGATTTATAGAAAGGGTCTTTGAAAACCCTAGAAGCCTATGATTCTATCCCTCTTTAGGTGAATTTTTAAATCCTACTTCCTACATTTATTCATAGAGCTGGCCTTCATTTCTTTATCAGCATCCTTTCTTGGATGCATGATCTCAAACAAGACTTCTTAACTTGAGATCCAGAAGTAGACTTGAGCATTTCCATGAGCCCCTTGAAATTATGAGCAAAAGTCTCTGTATGTCACATTTGTGGTCTTTCTGGGGAGAATGCCCACAACTTTCATCAGATTCTCAAGGGGCTCTGTGACCTCCATCTTTGCACTGTATTCATGATGTTGACTAGACCAGAGTTTCCCAGCCCTTACACAGGAATGGGTTACAAGTATGTGTTTGAGTTTCTGACCCTCACAGCCCTTGGGTGCTGGACAGGACCAAGAATGGCTGGAGCTTCCGAGCTGGTCATCTCCTGCCAAGAGCTGCCCAGATGCCATAAAATGCCATTTTCTCTGTGCACCACAGTGGGCTAAAGGTTGGGAGGTGCTACAGTGACCTCCTCCCGTTTATCTGTTCCGCCATCTTTGCTCGCTATGTCTCTTCCCTCATTTCCGTGGCCTAATCATCCAGAGGGAAGCTTGGTATCAGCCTGGGCACCCCTTATATGATCTGCACCTGGCTTACTTTCCAAAGGAAAGGACAGTGCTGGTGGTCTCCTCTTCCTAGAAATGCTGTCTAGTAACCATGCCATGGGAATTTGCCTCACCTGACACGTGGTACACTGTACGTGAGACCAGCTTTCTCCCCCATCTCCTGGACTATCCTTTTTACTCTAATCCCACACATGTTCCTTTTCCTGTAGTCGCTATCCTTTATCCATGTGTCTAGAAGAATCTCTGCCAGTTCCCTCATGGCTCCCACCTTCATTACAAATACGCCTCAGAGCACTTTCATGCAGACTCTTTCCAACCAAGAAAGACATTTAATTCCTGCACTCAATTCACAGAGAGCCAAATTCAAACACAGATATAACAAACAGGACAGGCAAAAGCACACAACTTCCTGGCTCCCGGAGAGCACCCCCAAAATATTGTCACCTTCAAGATCCCCTCTCCTGCCCAACCTCCAAAACACTGAGTCCTCATGTTTCAAGACCAAACGGACCCTCCAGCGGTATTCTGATCACCGAATGCTCAGATTACATCATTTTGCCATCAACAGTTCCATATTTTTGGCAAACTAAGTACTTCATTCATTTAGAATCAATGTACGATTCTTCAACAAACCACTGACAACTGTCTGCTGCAGGCCTGCTGTCCATTTCAAAGGATCGGTCACATGATTCTTAAATATTCTTCTAACCCACATCACAACTCTGAGAAAATGAAACTTTCTCTCTCCATTTTTCCAGTAAGCCAAGCTGGCAGCCCAAAATGTCAAAGACGGCTTCTAACACCATCAAAATTCCTTCCTGCCTTTTTACCTGCAGCAACTGATCCTAGACACGGCCCTGACCTGTCACTTTCTAGTCAAGATTTCCTTTCAAAAATATCTCGCTTCTGAGAGAAAAGAGGTTGCGGCTAAACCACGAGGACTGTAAGTGCATGTTTCTTAAATGTAATATAAGATATGGATAGAGTTACTGGTCAGAGTCTGCGTGAAACAGAATAAGGAGTCTGAGGTGGAGAAGGTCAGAATATGGGTCGAGAGTGGCACCCCAAGGTTTGCAGATTTCACTCGGCGACCCAAGAAAAATCACAAGCCCACAAAGGCGTCTCATCTTAAAACCCACCACCGCCAACTCTAAAATAACACATTAATTTTTCTTAGAATATTTCCAACTGCAGTTAGAAAGGTTCCCATCTGGGTGCTCCTTGAAAGCAAGGCTGCCTGCATTCCAGGGGATTGCTGGAGAATATTTACACCAAGATGAGCGACTTCCTTCCTAATGAAACTGACAACCACACTGAATTCGGGATCACTTTACTCAAAGGATATAATCTCTGGTAAATCCTTTAAGAACATAGTCATGTCACATTTTTATGTATTTTTGAAACAGGAGGAAGTATTTGAATAAATGCCTGAAAATCACTGTCATTTTAAACCCTATTTCTTTTTTAGCCAATATCTGGAGTTACAGAAAACTATGTGATAGGATTCCCCCAAATTTGAAAAATGTAAAATATTGCATTTTCTTTTTAGAACAACAAAATAGGGCCAGGAGCAGTGACTCAGGCCTGCAATCCTAGCACTTTGGGAGGCCGAGGCTTGAGCCCAGGAGTTTGAGGCCAGCAACATGGTAAGAGCTAGTCTCTACCAGAAAATAAAAATTTTAAAAAAACTGCCTGTGTGTGGTGGCATGTGGCTGTATTCCCAGCTACTTGGGAGGCTGACGCAGGAGGATTGCTTGAGCCCAGGAGGTGGAGGCTGCAGTGACACGTGGTCCTACCACTGCACTCCATCTTGGGCAACAGAGTGAGACTCTGATTCAAAATAAACAAAAATAAAATACAATAAATATCATACTGTTTTAACTTGGTTTGCATATTTAGACTCCAGTTCTCAGGGTCCTGAAAAATGATATGATACTGATGATTAATTGATTTCTATTTTGCCAGTAGGAACTATTTGAACTGAGATGCTGGTGCTGTTTGATTCTATTTCCCACAATTTTGATGGTAAAAATTTGCCCATGGTGAAAGTTTCTTTCTCCTTTATATTTTTTGTTTACTCATTAGTTTAAAGGTATTGTTCTGCAGGTATGGAGACTCATGCCTGTAATCCCAGTACTTTGGGAGGCTGAAGCAGGAGGCTCATTTGAGGCCAAGAAATCCAAGAACAGCCTGGGAAACACAGTGAGACACTATTTCTAAAAAAAAATTTTTTTTTTAATCAGCTGGGTGTGGTGGTCCATATCTGTAGTCCCAATCACTCGGGAGGCTGAGGTGGAAGGATCACCCAAGCCCTGGAGGCCGAGGCTGTGAAGCTGCAGTGAGATGTAACCCATACCACTGCACTGCAGCCTGGGTGACAGAGCAAGACCCTGTTTCTAAATAAATAAAGATATGTTTTACCATCTTTGCATTTTCCTTTTGATTGCTCTTTTTGTTTTTGTTTTTTTGTTGTTTTGTTTTGTTTTTGTTTTTGTTTTGAGTTGGAGTCTCACTCTGTCGCCCAGACTGGAGTGCAGTGGCCGCTCCCGGCCACCGCAGCCTCAACCTGCTGGGCTCTGGCGATCCTTCCGCCTCAGCCTTCCGAGTAGCTGGAATTACAGGCATACGCTACCACGCCCGGCTGATTTTTTGATTTAATGTAGAGATGAGGTCTCACCAAGTTGCCCAGGCGGGTCTCGAACCCGCGAGCTCAGGCAATCCATTCACCTCAGCCTCCCAAAGGCATGGGATTACAGGCTGAGCCACTGAGCCCAGCTTGATTGCTCTTTTTTTTTGAGTTGGAGTCTCACTCTGTCGCCTGGGCTAGAGTGCAGTGGCATGCTCACGGCCACCCCAGCCTTGACCTGCTGGGATCCAGCAATCTTTCCACCTCAGTCTTCCAAGTAGCTGGAACTACAGGCATATGCTACCATGCCCAGCTAATATATATATTTATATTTATATTTATATTTATTTATTTATTGTAGAGATGAGGTCTCACCAATGAGGCGCACTGTACATCAGACCAGCTCCCTCATGTACAGTTGCCCCAGTTGCCTCAAGTTGCCCAGGTTGTTCTCGAACACATGGGTTCAGGCAATCCCCTCACCTCGACCTCTAAGTAAAACTGATTTCACATGTATTTCTGTTGTCTGACCACCTCTAAAGAGATTAGAAGTGCTTCCCACATTATACGGAGTATGTTTTGTTGTTTGTTTTTTTTTTTGAGTTGGAGTCTCACTCAGTCGCCCAGACTGGAGTGCAGTGACCACTCCCGGCCACCGCAGCCTCGACCTGCTGGGCTCCGGTGATCCTTCCGCCTCAGCCTTCCCAGTAGCCGGAACTGCAGGCATGCACTACCACGTCCGGCTGATTATTTTTGATTTTTATTGTAGAGATGAGGTCTTGCCGCCCAGACGGGTCTCGAACCCGCGGGCTCAGCAATCCACTCACCTCAGCCTCCTAAAGGCGCGGGATTACAGGCTGAGCCACCGAGCCCGGCCGAGTATGTTTTTTAATATAGGGTTTTGAAGTCTCATAAATATAAAGATGCAAATTCCTCCCCCCAAGTCCTGTGAAGAAGAAGCAATGGGGAAACAGACTGACTGGAACCCCTGCTGATTTCTCTTTTTTTTTTTTTTTTTTTTTTGAGTTGGACTCTCACTCTTGTCCAGGCTGGAGTGCAGTGGAAACTCAGCCACTGCAGCCTCGACCTGCTGGGCTCCGGCGATCCTTCCGCCTCAGTCTTCCAAGTAACTGGAACTACAGGCGCGCGCTACCACACCTGGCTAATTTTTTATTTATTGTAGCGATGAGGTCTTGCCAAGTTGCCCAGGCAAGTCTTGAACCCATGGGCTCAGGCAATCCACTCACCTCAGCCTCCCAAAGCGTGGGATTACAGGCGCGCGCTACCACACCTGGCTAATTTTTTATTTATTGTAGCGATGAGGTCTTGCCAAGTTGTCCAGGCGAGTCTTGAACCCATGGGCTCAGGCAATCCACTCACCTCAGCCTCCCAAAGCGTGGGATTACAGGCTGAGCCACCGAGCCTGGCCTCATTAAATATTGAATGAACAAATACTTGGGGTCTCCAGAATCCTGTTTTGTTCCCTAAATCCCATTTAGCACATTTAGCCCGGAGCTATTTGCCATCTAGAACAAGGATGAGCCAAGTCTTTTGGATTTTCTATCAAAGGCGCATGAGGGGAAACACACAAGCTGCTAATACCCAAAGACACCCAGGAGGTTCACATGTCGAGTGTGGGCGCGTTCGGGAAAGGAGAGAACAAAGGCAGATGGGAGACAGCGACCCAAGGAGGTCACTGGAATGAATGGGAAACGTGCAAAGGTATGGAGAAGTCACAGAGGAAATGGTGGAGACACTTCCCTGGTTATAGCTGGTGACCTGGGAACACAAGTACTGGTCCTGAACAAACCCCATTCTAACTGGCTGAGGCCTTCCTCCCTTCTGACCCGGCTTCCTGGCCTCTGCTGCCGGAACAAGGTCTCCAGCCTCGGATCTTCTCCCCACTTTTCCCAAAAGTGCATGCCCGGTGCCACCTTCCCAGGGCTCTGCCAGGCGACAGCCAGCCCCTGTGTTCACACTCATGTGTTGTGCTGCTCTTCCCAGATAATTTGTTTCTATGTTAGCAGGTAGCCTCCCTGCTGGGAATGTCAGGTACCACACCAACCTGGGAAAGACCACCTTTGGGACCAGATGGACATTTTGGTACCCTTCAAATCCCATTGCCAACGATGCCACCTGTCCCCAAATAGGGTCTACCCTAGAGAGAGCTAAGCATCCAGTGAGCTGAAACCATGGGTCTTACACACATATTGTGAGCTCCTTACAAGGGACAGTTATTCAACATTTAGCAAGTGCTAGGTGCTGTGCTGTTAGTGCCGTTTGTTTGGACGCAGACTCTTTCATGATGTGCTTATAATCTAGCCCCCTCCATGAAGTACTACTTCATACCCACTGGGATGACTCTTATTTAAAAAAATAAAAACACAAAAAGAATCCAGGCACAGCGGCTCATGCTTGTCATGAGCACTTTGGGAGGCCGAGGTGAGAGGATTGTCCGAGCCCCCGGGTTCAGGACCAGCCTGGGCAACTTGGCAAGACCTTGTCTCCACAATAAATAAAAAAAATTAGCTGGGTGTGGTGGTGCACGCCTGTAGTTCCGGCTACTTGGGAGGCTGAGGTGGAAGGATTGCCTGAGCTGGTCGTGGCTGTGGTGGTCGTGAGCTTGCCACTACATTCCAGCCTGGACAACAGAGTGAGACTCCGACTCAAAAAAACAGAAAAATAGAAAATAAGAATTGGTGTGGATGGGGAGAATTGGGAATCCTGTGTACAGCTGGTGGGAAAGAAAAATGGTGCAGACACTGTGGAAAACAATATGATGGCACCTCAAATAATCAGATATAGAATTACCACATAAGCCTACAATTCTACTCTTGGGTATATGCCCAAAAGAATTGACAACAAATATCTGTACACTCATGTTCATAGCAACATTAGCCCCAATTGTCAAAAGGTGAAAGCAACCCACGTGTCCGTCTATGGATAAATGAATCAACAAAACATGGGGCATACATAGGATGGAGTATTACTTAGCCTTTAAGAGGGAAATTCTGACACATGCTACAACATGGATGAGCCCTGAAGACATTACGCTAAGTGAAACATGCCAGTCACAGGACGAACACCGTATGATTCCACTTATATGAAGTCCCTAAAGTAGGTAAACTCATAGAGACAGAAAGTAATTGCCAGGGACTGAGGGTGAATGGGAAATTGTTGTTTCATGGGTACAAAGTTTCAGTTTGGGATAATGAAAGAGTTCTGGAAATGGATAATGGTGATAGTTGCACAACTATGTCAATGTACCTAATACCACGGAACTCTATTCCTAAAAGTGGTTAAAATTATGAATTTTATGTTATGCATAGTTTACCACAATAAAGTTCTTTTTATTAAAAAAAAGTAAGCTGGACTTCAGTGGCCTGTAATTCCAGCACTTTGGGAGGCTGAGGTGGGAGGATTGCTTGAGGCCAAGAGATCGGGACCAGCCTGGGCAACCTAGCAAGACCTCATCTCTACAAAAAAAAAAAAAAAGAAAATTAGCCAGGTATGGTAGAACACACCTATAGTCCCAGCTACTCAGGAGGCTGAGGCAAAAGGCTCACCTGAACCCAGGAAGTCAAGGCTGCAGTGAACCATGAGTGTGCCACTGCATACCAGCCTGGGTGACCCCAACTCAAAAAAAAAAAATCCCCCTTCTTGCCAGCTCTAAACCCAACTTGACCTATCCATGCACCCCAGAGCAATTATCTGGGGTCCTAATCCCCACTCATTCACCACCCCCCACCCCATGTGTCACAGACCTGCCTGCTTCTGGCACAGAGCAGGATTTGGCTCTGTAATCCTGGCCATTTGTGCTGGAGTTGGTGTTTTGTCTTCCTGGTGTCTAAATCTCAGCTTTTCCCCACAGACTTCACAATGGCTTGGCCTTCTGCCTCTGTGGCTTATGCTCGTGTTCAGACTCCAGTTCCCAAAACCCAGGGGTAAACCTCATGAGAGGCGGACCGAAAGAGACACTCAAAAGCAATTACCATCTTCATCTTCAGATGATACCCTAGTAATGTACAAGTGCTCATTATGTGACCAGCACTGTGCTAAGCATTTTACTAATCAACTCACTTAATTCTCCCAACAATCCGACATGTTAGTTCTTACTGTTACCATCATCTTCATTTCACAGATGAAAAACCCGAGGCTTGGGAATGTTAAGTAATTTGTCCAAGAGTCCAGAGCCAGGAAGGCACGGGTTCTGGATTTGAAACGATCATTCTGATTCGCATCCCTTGTTTCTCATGCCGCACCATGTGAAATCTTTTATACCCTAAATACTGGATGACACCATCCGGATGCTTACATTAATATTTAAGGGAGGCCGGGCACAGTGGCTCATGCCTATAATCCCAGCACTCTGGGAGGCCGAGGTGAGAGGATTGCCTGAGTCCGCGGGTTTGAGACCAGTCTGGGCCAGTTGGCGAGACCTCATGTCTACAATAAATTAAAAAAAAAAAAAAAAAATTAGCCGGGCATGGTGGTATGTGCCTATAGTTCCAGCTACTTGGAAGGCTGAGGCAGAAGGATCGCCTGAGCCCAGCAGGTCAAGGCTGCAGTGGGTGGGAGTGTGCCACTGCCCTCCAGCCTGGATGACAGAGTGAGACTCCAACTCAACAAATATATATGTATATATATTTAAGGGAAAAGAGATGATGTTTACTACACTCCGGTCAGTGCTCACCTCTAAAAAAGAGGTTACAAAAGACCAGATGTACACTAGTCCCAATCTGTGCAGAAATAGAATGTTCCCAGGTAGCCAGATCATAACAGCCTGCTCTAGAAAATCCCGAGACAAGAGCTCGAAGCAGACTGTTTCTGAGTTTGTTGTTGTTATTGTTGAAGTTGGGGTTTCACTCTGTCACCCAGGCTGGAGTGCAGTGGCATGATCACAGCTCACCACCACTTCAAACTCCTGGGCTCAAGTGATCCTCCCCCCTGAGCCTCTGGAATAGCTGGGACTACAGGTGCACACCACGACATCTAATTTTTAAAAATTATTTTGTACAGATAGGGGCTTTCTATGTTTCCCAGACTGCTCTCAAACTCCTGGGCTCAAACAATCCTCTCACCTTGGCCTCCTAAAGTGCTGGGATGACAGGTGTGAGCCACCACACGCCCAGCCTGTTTCTGAGTTTTGAACAACAACTCCCTTGGCCTGTTCGCTGTAAACCCTGGCGTCTAATTTGTGATCTCGGGAGAGCTTGTTCGGAGGGTTTCCATGGGAAAGCGGCAAGCACAAGCCCATTCTGATCTTTCCCAAACCCAGATCAGTATGACCTGGCTGCCTCTCCAAGCAAGCAGGCGGCACACAGGTGTTTAATTGGGAATTTGATAGCTGCCTACATTTCAAGATCTCCTGTCGGGGCACAAAAAGTCTTCAATGGCCACTGGCAGAAATTCTTAGAAAAACAATCCTCCCGGTAGCTGGAATCACAACCACCACTTTCACTCCCTGCCTCCCCGTCATGGAAGAGGCTGTTTTGATTTGAATTACAGGGGCCCATGCGGGCTACCTGCGGCACAAATGTGCATGTGACAATGGACACTCCTTTGCCGGCCAGCCGGTGTTATTTCAGACACTGTTGGACAGATGGGCTCTGTTGCGAGCGGGGAAGAGAGGAAATCTTTTATAGAGCTGTCATCTCAACTGCGCACAAAATATCCTCCGTGGCTTCACCAGGGTGGGGGCTGAGTTGAAGCAATCGGGATTCTGGAACAATGGTCTCCCCATGGCATCCTTTCTGCAGGCTCAGGGCATAATTGCAGAGGTCCTGGTGGTCTGCTGGGTCCCCCGCACTGCCCGTGTTGCTGCCATGTGCGTGACATGTGCTCGCAGCTTGTCAGCTGTCGGAACACAGCAAACCCATTCATTCACTGACACGGCCCAATGACGGAGGCGGGCTTGGCAAGGGGACATGGGGTTGACAGGCAAAAAACAGCTCAGTTCCTCCTGGGGTGGGGGGTGAGGAGCTGGCATCCCCAAGGGGCTTGATCTCACCATTTGGTTTGACTTGGGAGCCCTGGCGGGCTCACCATGGGAGGCCACCCGGATGTCATCCCAGCCAGCCACCATCATTAATTCTGAGCCGAAGAGGAGGTAGACAGGTGTTCAGAGAGCGGCAGGAGGGGGTGTAAGATGTGTTTTGAGACCATGCTGGACATGGGCAGGTAAATCACTCAAAGCCAAAGACCTGGCCAGAGAGGCAGGCTCGTGTGTAGTAGGGGGTGTGGGCTCTGGATTCAGACCAGGTTCAGATCTCGGTCCGCCACTTCTCCTATGACCTAGCTACTAAGCCTCTGTTTCTTTACCTACAAAATGGGACAATAGACAGTATTTCTGGCTAATGGGGCTGCTTCAGGAATGAAGCACTTAGCACATGTGTATACAAAGCCTGGCATACAACAAACAATTTTGTGGTAGGTAAGTGATGGGTGTTCATCATAATAGTACTTTCTAGTTTTGTTTTGTTTGTTTGTTTTTTTAGTAGAAGACTCATTGTCACCCAGGCTGGAGTGCAGTGGCACGCTCACCGCCACCACTGTCCCGACCTGCTGGGCTCAGGTGATCCTTCAGGCTCAGCCTTCCAAGTAGCTGGGACCACAGGCGTACAACCACAACTGGGTAATTTTTTTAAAATGTATTGTAGAGACGAGGTCTCACCAAGTTGCCCAGGCTGGTCTCAAACGCCTGGACTCAGGCAATCCTCCCACCTCTGACTCCCAAAGTACTGGGATCACAGGTGTGAGCCACCACTCCTGGCTAAAATTTTTTTAGAGATAGGGTCTCGCTGTCACCCAGGCTAGTGTGCAGTGACGTGATTCTCTCCTGAAAGTTGCCGAGAGAGATTTCAAGTGTTCTTACCACAAAAACTGATAACTATGGGAAGTGATGCCTATGTCAATTAGCTCAATTTAAGCATTCCACAATGCATACATAATTTTGTCAATTAAAAATAATTTTGGGGGCCTGGCATGGTGGCTCAAGTCTGTAATACCAGCACTTTGGAAGGCCAAGTTGGGAGGATTGTTTGAGCCCAAGAGTTCGAGACCAGCCTTAGCAACATAGACAGTTCTTGTCTCTAAAAAAAAAAAAATCACAAAATTAGCCAGGGGTGGTGGCCTGTAGCTGTAGTCTCAGCTACTCAGGAGGCTGAGGCAGAAGGATCGCCTGAGCCCAGGAGGTTGAGGCTGCAGTGAGCTGTAATTGTGCCACTGCACTCTAGCCTGGGTGACAGAGTGAGACTGACTCAATAATAATAACAATAATTATTTTTTGTAAAACAAAAAAACAAAGCTCAACATTTACTGCCTCAAAATGTAGTCACCAAGACCCCTCTCACCACCACCCACAGAGTCCCCTTCTGAGACAAGATGAGACAGAGAACCCTCTAGGGCAGGTGTCAGAGTCCTACCAAACTTTGTGTTTTGAGTCAGACCTCAGCACACACTGCCCTGCCTTCCACAGAACACAATGAAGCATGTGTCTCCCATCATTCTCCGCAACTATAGAGTGTCGCTGTGCATTCTGGAAGGATCTTCAGTCCTTATGCTTGGGAAGTTTCATCCCAGGAGCTTACAAGACTGGCTGTTGTTAAATATTCACTTGCAACAAGTACCAAACGTCATAGGCTACATCAAATACAAGGCACACTCAGTCTTTCCCTGGCAGTAGCGATCAGGGTGATCTCCATGCAGGACATGTACCCACAGGCGATGTTCAGAATCCACCAAAGTTACTTCCTCCCACCAACAGGACAGGGCAGAACAGCTTATTCACATTATTATCTATCCTAATGCGTCCACGAGAGAGCCACAGACGTGGCACTTAAGAAACAACATGGATGACGTGAAAACATAAATTGCAATAGCATGAGGAGATGAACATAGATCTGCTTATGCAAAAAGGGAAAATAGAAAACCATGGAAGAATTCAGCTGCTTTTTGGAGGACTCTCCTGTGGCCTCCTGCTGGCCAGACCTGGGTGGGCTGTGCAGAGCTGTCCACAGGTGACTCCACTCCTTTCCCCTGCCTCTAGCTGATATGTCTCATCCTCTCCTGGCCTTTCCTGGGGCCTAAGTGTTGCTTTAAAGTTCGTCACTAATGGCCATTACATTTCCTGGGCCATTTTTGGTAAAGTTCATCTTTTTTTCTTAATGGCAAATATATATATATATGAAAACTGGCCAGGAGCAGTGACTCAACCTGTAATCCTAGCACTTTGGGGGACTGAGGTGAAAGGATTGCCTGAGCCCGGAGATTCAAGACCAGCCTGGGCAACTTGGTGAGAACTTGTCTCTACAGTAAATCACATAGCTGGGTATGGTGGCACATGCCTGTAGTTCCAGCTACTTGGAAGGCTAAGGTAAAAGGATCGCCTAAACCCAGCAGGTCGAGGCTGCGGTGGCCATGAGCGTGTCACTCACTCCAGTCTGGGCGACAGAGTGAGACTCCAACTCAAAAAAAAAAAAAAAAACAATGGAAACAGTTGTACATCACAGTGTTCTCTGTCTCTTAGCATCCCAGCAAGTCGTCCATGTTGCATTTTTTGCCGGGCCCTTATGTGTACCACCTCCTCCTCCTTCTCCACCACTGCCATCCCTTACCTGTTCAGGTGGGTCTGTACCCGGAGAGTACTGAGTCTTGCACTGAACCAGGGTACCGGGGAATACGCTGAACCCAGAGCCTCTAGACTTCCCTTAAGCTTCCTCTAACCCCATTGACTATTCATGGACACCAGCCAACGCCAAGCTGTTTGAAGATACAGGACAGAAGGAATTCTGAGGGCTGCTGCTTCCTTCTACCTTCCCGAGAGTTGCCTTCGAGAATCTCAAGCAAGAGAATTATTGAAACACATTTCACTGATTTATTATTCATTGTCCCTTGGGTGGGCACAGGAAATACCAAGCAGAGGAAGGCAGACCTCACTTTGTGGCCACTGGAAAACTTTCAAGTGTCTGCCCAGGTCCCAAATTTATGCCACCAACAGGGGAACCAAAGTGAGAAAACAAAAGTTCTGAAGCTTAGTGGTGCCCTGAAGAGAAAGGAAGGATTGGGGGGGGCATGGGGTAGGAGACAGAGGAGGGGAGGGAGCTGAACTGGAAGCTTGGTAGGAATGCGAGATCTGGAGGAAGGGAAGGACGGATGAAGGAGGGAGAGGTCTTCTTGGGAACAAAGCCAAGGTCACCTGCCAAGGGATGAGAGCCAGAAAAATCTCACCAGGACACATGAACAAGAGTCTACCAGCAAGACAAACACTGCTCCTGGCCCAAGAAACACAAGACCAAGAAAAGCAGACTCTTATCTGCTTATCTGAGGGCAGGGCCCAGTGATACACCCATGCAGACATAAGTTGCCAGAGAAAGGGACAATGGACAACCAGGACATTGCCACCACCAGTGAAACACGTCAGAACCACCCATCTGTGGGAGAAAACAAGGCACCTGGGGAAGGAGCAATCAGCTCACATCACACCACACCATACACACACACACACACACACAACTCATGAGAAAATAAAAATGTCAGCCCCCAAATAAAGCAGAGATGATGACTATTGCAACCAGACCTCCAAGACTCATTTGCTATGAGCCGATTTCTATTTCCCTGAGCAATTTATTTGCAAAAAGAGGTCTTTCATCCTATCATCTATGAACTGGCCAAACCCAAACAGACAAAAGGGACCAATCCAAGCCTGATTTTGCAGAATCTAGAAAATGCTCCGTGGCTGTCACTTGTATCTTCCATCCTGCTCACCCAGAGTCGGGCCATCTTTCTTTCTTTCTTTCTTTTTTTTTTTTTGAGTTGGAGTCTCACTCTGTCGCCCAGACTGGAATGCAGTGGCCACTCCCGGCCACCGCAGCCTCGACCTGCTGGGCTC
>NW_007260120.1:1084219-1096136 GCF_000164805.1 Carlito syrichta
CACTCACCTCAGCCTCCCAAAGGCGCGGGATTACAGGCTGAGCCACTGAGCCCGGCTCTTTTTTCTTTTGAGTAAGAGTCTCACTCTGTCACCCAGGCTGGAGTGCAGTAGCATGCACATGGCCATCACAGCCTCGACCTGCTGGGCTCAGGCAATCCTTCTGCCTCAGCCTTCCAAGGAGCTGGAACCACAGGCACATGCCACCACACCGGCTAATTTTTTGACTTATTGTAGAGACGAGGTCTCGCTAAGTTATTGTAGAGATGAGGTCTTGCCAAGTTGCCCAGGCTGGTCTCAAACCTCTGGGTTCAGGCAATCCTCTCACCTCTGCTTCCCAAAGTGCTGGGATTATAGGTGTGAGCCACTGTGTTCTGCCCACCTTTCATTGATGAGCATAATTGAGTCCCTTAGGACATGGGATTAAACCCAGCATGAGACCCTGGGTTGTGTCCACACCCGGGGGATCACACAGGTATGTGGGCAGTGGTGATCCCTGCACGTGTACTGTGGGAGGGACATGTGTTCCTCCATGGTGGAGACGATCTAGAGGCTTGTTAGTCTTGGTCTTTCAGCACCAACTATCCATTCTTTGCCTGTGTATCAGAGGAAGTAACAACCTCTCAGGGAGCTTGTAAAACCCAGGCTGCTTTCAGAGTACTGCATGAACATGGGATAAATCAACTATTAGAGAATAAGAAAGAAGGTTGGGCACGGTGGTTCAAGCCTGTAATCCCAGAACTTTGGGAGGCCAAGGTGAGAGGATTGCCTGAGCTCAGGGGTTCAGGACCAGCCTGGGCAACTTGGTGAGACCTCCTCTTTACAATAAATCAAAAGATAAGCTGGGCATGGTAGCGCACACCTGTGGTTCCAGCTACTTGCAAGGCTGAGGCGGAAGGATCGCCTGAGCCCAGCAGATGGAGGCTGTGGTGGCCGTGAGCGTGTCACTGCACTCCAGCCTGGGTGACAGAGTGAGACTCCAACTCAAAAAAAAAAGAAAGATCCTCAGGTGTCCATACTAAGTTTGGCATCAATAGGGTGCCCCTCCAGGAGCAAGGGACCAGCAGGTTGCCCAAGGAGGGATGAACCAGCCAGGTGAGAAACACAACAGGTCAAAACTCCCATGCTGATCAGTAGTGGGATCTTACTGATCTTCATGTCTTCCAACTACTAATTTTTTTTTTTTTTTTAAAGATTCAACCATAAAAAAAAAAGCCAGGTGCGGTGGCTCTTGCCTGTAATCCCACTTTGGGAGGCAGAAGCGAGAGGATTGCTTGAGCCCAGGTGTTCAAGACCAGCCTAGGCAATTTGGTGAGACCTCATCTCTACAATAAATCAAAAAATTAGCTAAACGTGGTGGCACACACCTGTGGTTCCAGCTACTTGGAAGCCTGAGGTGGAAGGATTGCTGGAGCCCAGCAGGCGAGGCTGCGGTGGCTGGGAGCAGCCACTGCACTCCAGTCTGGGCGACCGAGTGAGACTCCAACTCAAAAAAAAACCAAAACAAAACAAAACAAAAAGTAGAACTGAGATGTGAAGCATTTGATACTGGTATCTTTCATAGTTGTAGGATTTTAAATATCGTTCTATAGTAGACTTAGTATTTAATGAGGGAATATCATCTATTAAAAATCAAGATGATTGATTGTTTTATTCAATTCCTCTATATCTTTTAACTTTTTCTTTCCTTTTAAAAATGGAATCTGGTCAGGTGAGGTGGTTCACGCCTATAATCCCAGCACGTGGGAGGCTGGTGAGAGGATTGCCTGAGCCAATGGGTTCAAGATCGGTGTGGGCAACTTGGTGAGAACTTATCTCTGCAATAAATCAAAAAATTAGCCGGGCATGGTGGTGTATACCTGTAGTTTCAGCTACTTGGAAGGCTGAGGTGGAAGGATCACCTGAGCCCAGCAGGTCGAGGCTGCAGTGGCTATGAGCATGCCACTGCACTCCATCTTGGGTGTCAGAGTGAGACTCCGACTCAAAAAAATAAAAGAGAGATCCTATCATTTTCAACGATATGGCTGAACCTGGAGGACATTATGTTAAGTGAAAGAAGCCAGGCACAGAAACACAAATACTGTGCTAGATGGGAACTAAAATGGTTGAACTCATAGAAGCAAAGCGCAGAATAGTGATTGCCAGGCGCTAGGGGATGGGGGAAATGTCTGTCAAAGGCTACCAACTTTCAGTTCCAGAATTCCGGAACAAGCACTAGAATCTAATGTATAGCAGGGGTGATGATGGACATATTAATTAATTTGTGGTTATCCTTACACAATGTATACACCCATCACATCATCATGTTGCCCACTTTGAATAGATGCGATCTTTATTTGACAAATACATGTTTTTAAATTAAAAAAATTTTTTTGAAGAAAGATACAGAGCAATTCTGTTCAGCTTCTAACACAGGAAGTCTTTAGTCACAATTTCAAAGGTAATAGCAGGGCAGAATGTCCATCTTACTGGGAAACTGAATTGTCTTCTGAAAAATTATTTTCTTTTATTTTTTAGTAGATATGGGATCTCGCTATGTTGTCCAGGCTGGCCTTGAACTCCTGGGCTCAAGCAATCCTCCTGCCTCAGTCTCCCAAGTAGCTAAGACTACAGGTATGTGCCACCATGTGTGGTCAAATTTCTAATTTTTTATAGAGACAGGGTCTTACTATACTTCCCAGGCTGGTCTTGAACTTCTTGGCCCAAGTGATTCTCCTTCCTCAGCCTCCCAAAGTGCTGGGATTACAGGTGTGAGTCATCACACCCAGCCCATCTTCCAAAAAATTAAATAGAAAAGGAGGTTACCAGAGGCTGGGGAGAAAGATGGAAAGTGTTTTTCAGATTTGCAGGATGAAAAATTTCTAGAGATCTGTTTCATAGCAGTGTGAATATACTTACCACTAGTGATGTGTACACTTTAAAATGGTTAAGATGGGCCTGGCACAGTGGCTCATGCCTGTAATCCCAGCATTTGGGGAGGCGAGGACAGGAGGATTGCTTGAGCCCAGGAGTTTGAGACCAGCCTGGGCAATTTGGTGAGACCTCGTCTCTACAATAAATCAAAAAATTAGCCGTACATGGTGGTGTGTGGCTGTAGTTCTGGTTACCTGGAAGGCTGAGGTGGATGGATTGCCAGAGCCCAGCAGGTAGAGGCTGCGGTGGCCGGAAGCGTGCCACTGCACTCCAGTCTGGGCGACAGAGTGAGACTCCAACTCAAAAAAAAAAAGACCAGGCTAAATGTCAGCAGCTCTCTGACACTTTCTTCTAAAGCAGCATTTCCTCCAACCTCAGTATTCCCAGAGCACTTTTAAAATACTCTATTGGAATAATCAGGCCAGGAGCAGTGGCTCAGCCTGTAATCCCAGCACTTTGGGAGGCCAAGGCAAGAGGATTGCCTAAACTCATGCGTTCAAGACCAGCCTGGGCAACTTGGTGAGACCTCATCGCTATAATAAATCAAAAAATAAGCCAGGCTTGGTAGTGCACACCTGTAGTTCCAGCTACTTGGAAGGCTGAGGCAGAAGGATCGTCTGAGCCTAGCAAGTTGAGGCTGCAGTGGCCGTGAGCATACCACTGCACTCCAGCCTGGGTGACAGAGACTCCAACTCAAAAAAAGTTTTTTTGTACCCACAGGTAGATTTCAGATTTATATTTATTTGTTTATTTATTTCTATTTATAGAAATGAGGTCTTGTTATGTTGCTGAGATTTTTATTTTTTATTTTTAGTTTAGTTTTGTTTTTTTTTTTAGTTGGCGTCTCATTCTGTCACCCAGCCTGGAGGGCAGTGGCACATTCACATCTCACCTCATCCTTGACTTTCTGGGTTCAGACGATCCTTCTGCCTAAGCTTGCAGAGTAGCTGGGACTGCAGGCATGAACCACCACGCTTGATTAATTTTAATTTTTATGAGTACGTACTAGGTACATATATTTATGGGATACATGTAATGTTTTGATACATGTATACAGTGTGCAATGATCACATCAGGGTAATTGGGGTACCCATCACCTCAAGCATTTATCATCTCTTTATGTAAGTAACATTTCACTTTTTTTTTTTGCAACAGGCTCTCACTCTGTTGCCCAGGCTGAAGTACAGTGACTCAATCATGTCTCATTGCAGCCTCGAACTCCTGGACTCAAGCAAGCCTCCCACCTTAGTCTCCTAAGTAGCTGGGAACTACAGGGGCGTGCCACCATGTCCAGCTAATATTTTTGATTATTTTGTAGAGATGGGGGTCTCACTATGTTGCCCAGGCTGGCCTCAAAGTCCTAGGCTCAAGTGATCTTCCGGTCTTGCTTTCCAAAGTGCTGGGATTATGGGCTTCAGCCACTGTGCTTGGCCCCAATTTCACTCTGTTATTTATTTATTTATTTATTTATTTTTATTTTTATTTTTTTTTGAGTTGGAGTCTCACTCTGTCACTCAGATGGGAGTGCAGTGGCTGCTCCCGGCCACTGCAGCCTCGACCTGCTGGGCTCCGGCGATCCTTCCACCTCAGCCTTCCAAGTAGCTGGAACTACAGGTGCGCGCTACCATGCCCGGCTCATTTTGATTTATTGTAGAGATGAGGTCTCAACAAGTTGCCCAGGCGGGTCTCAAACCCGCGGGCTCAGGCAATCCACTCACCCCGGCCTCCCAAAGGGCTGGGATTACAGGCTGAGCCACCGAGCCTGGCCATCTGTTTGTTATTTTAAGTATATAGTAATTATCATTGACTGCAGTCACCCTGCTGTGCTAACAATTTGAACGTAAGATCTTACTCGTTCTACCTAGCTACATGTTTGTACCCATTAACCATCTCCACTTTTCCTCTCTGCCCACTACCCTGCCCAGTTTCTGATAACCATATAGGAAGGAAGCTCATTCCTCTTGGCATAAGCTTGGGTTATTTATGCCAGCTAGAATCACACGTGCAAATGACAGACCTGGGCAGGACTCAATATTGTCAAAGAAACTCTGGAATCTCAGGCACGTAGACCACCTTCAGGACCCAGAACATACCCTTGACCATGTTTGAAGGAGGCGTAAGTTCCCCTGAGGATAGTACTAAACACACCAAGGTAACAGGCACCTCCAAAGACTTGGGGTGTTAACCACGCATGTCCTCTGTTTAGCAAGATAGCATACTGGTATCCATTATCTACACTGGGCTTGCTTTGATATATGAGAGTAACAACCAGGAAATGCGCCGCGTTTCCCTTTTGAAATTCCTCCCCTCCTTCGATTTGAATCCCATGTCTCTCTACGCTTTGTTTCAAACTAAATATCAAAAGTCTTCGCCTCTGTTATCTCCTGACACTTCTTTAATATCCTGTATTTAAAATCCTCTGAGGACAGAAGCACTTTCGTGTGATGTGTCCGAGTTGCCACCCCGTGACGTCCCTCGTTTGGAAATTTCTTGGATGCTTCCTAACACAAAGGAGAAAAGTGCCAAAATGTGTTGCTTTTGTCTAAATACTTAGAAGGGGTTCCTCTGTCTCTTGAAGAAGGCAACACAAACCCAGATGGCTGATGAGAACCACATCACTCATACCTACTGCCAATGGGCCACTCAACGTAGTTGCACAAAGTCTGCCACACACAGCATGTGTCATTTCCACGCCTGGCAATTAAAGAAAATGACAGTACTTTCCCTTGGCCAACACGTCCTCTCCTTACCTGCTGCCCCACCAAATTCAGCAGCTACAGGGCACAGATTTAATAGATTCTAATTCTGTTTGTTCTTCTCTTTGTCAGGCAAACTTGAGATACGATCCAGGAGTTATTGCAGAGATGGGGTTATTGTAGAGATGGGGTCTTGCTATGTTGCCCAGGCTGGTCTTGAATTCCTGGACTCAAGGGATTCTTGACCAACCAAATGGTGGTTCACGCCTGTAATCCCAACACTTTGGTTGGTCAAGGCAGGAGAATTGCTTGAGTCCAGGAATTCAAGACTAGCCTGGGCAACATGGCAAGATCCCATCTCTACCAAAAAAAAAAAAGTAAAATTAGCCAGGCATGGTGGCATGTGCCTATAGTCCCAGCTCCTCAGGAGGCTGAGACAGAAGGATCGCCTGAACTCAGGAGGTTGAAGCTATGATGAGCCATGATCGTGCCACTGCACTCTAGCCTAGGAGTCAGACCCTGACTCTCAAAAAAAAAAGTTATATTTATTGAATACTATTGTGTATCCTACATAGTCATGATTAAAGAAATCCCTGTTTATCTAGGTGTAGTGACTCACACCTATAATCCCAGTTCTTTGGGAGGCGGAGGTGAAAGGATTGCCTGAGCCCACAGGTTCGGGACCAACCTGGGCAACATAGTGAGACCTCATCTCTACAATAAAACAAAAAAAAATTAGCTGGGTTTGGTGACATATGCCTGTAGTTCCAGCTACTTGGAAGGCTGAGGTGGAAAGATTGCCTGAGCCGACTGAGGCTGCAGTGGCCGTGAGAGTACCACTGCATTCCAGCCTGGGTGACAAGTAAGACTCCTACTCAAAAAAAAAAAGGGCACTCTGGTAGCAATGTTGAAAGTGGAAGAAGCTCTGGTGAAAGATGGGGGCCAGGGATGGGTTAGGACAGGGGGTATATGAGAACTTCCTGTTCCACTTTCCTGTGAACCTAAAATTGTTCTAAATAAATAATAAATCAATAAATTATATGTTTAAAGATTATTAATTTTGGCCGGGCTCGGTGGCTCAGCCTGTAATCCCAGCGTTTTGAGAGGCTGAGATGAGTGGATTGCCCGAGCCCGCGGGTTTGAGACCCGCCTGGGCAACTTGGTGAGACCTCATCTCTACAATAAATAAAAAATTAGCCGGGTGTGGTAGCGCACGCCTGTAGTTCCAGCTACTCGGACGGCTGAGGCGGAAGGCTCGCCGAAGCCCAGCAGGTTGAGGCTGCGGTGGCCGGCAGTGCGGCCACTGCACTCCAGTCTGGGCGACAGAGTGAGACTCCAACTCAAAAAAAAAATTGTGGTACAGGCCCAGCACAGTGGCTCACGCCTATAATCTCAGCACTTTGGGAGGCCAAGATGAGAGGATGGCCTGAGCTCACGGGTTCGAGACCAGCCTGGACAACTTGGCGAGCTCTCATCTCTACAATAAATCAAAAAATTAGCTGGACATGGTGGCACATGCCTGTAGTTCCAGCTACTTGGAAGGCTAAGGCGGAAGGATTGCCTGAACTTAGCAGGTTGAGGCTGCAGTGGCTGTAAGCGTGCCACTGCACTCCAGCCTGGGTAACAGAGTAAGATTCTGACTCAGAAAAAGAAAAAAAAAAAAAGGGAGAAATTGTGGTACATATACATAACATAAAATTTACCAGCCAGGCACAGTGGCTCAAGCCTGTAATACCAGCACTTTGGGAGACTGAGGCGAGAGAATTGCCTGAGTTCAGGGGTTTGAGACCTGCCTGGGCAACTTGGTGAGACCTTGTCTCTACAATAAGTCAAAAAATTAGCTGGGCATGGTGGCCCACGCCTGTGGTTCCAGCTACTTGGAAGGATTGCCTGAGCCCAGCAGGTTGAGGCTGCGGTGGCGTGAGTGTGCCATTGCATTCCAGCCCAGGCAAACAGAGTGAACTCCTACTCAAAAAAGAAAACAAAAAACAAACAAAAAAAAACTTACTGGCTGGGTGCAGTGGCTCACGCCTATAATCCCAGCACTCTGGGAGGCCAGAGTGAGAGAATTGCCTGAGCCCACAGGTTCAAGGCAAAGCCTAGGCAAGTGGGTGAGACCTCATCTCTACAAGAGATCAAAAAATTAGTTGGGCGTGCTGGCACATGCCTCTAGTTCCAGCTACTTGGAAGGCTGAGACAGAAGGGTCACCTAAGCCCAGCAGGTTGAGGCTGTGGTGGCCATGAGTGTGACACTGCACTCCAGCCGGGGCAACAGAGTGAGATTCCGACTCAAAAAAAAAACAAACAAACTTACCCTGTTAACCATTTTCAGGTGTACATTTCAGTGGCATCAGGTACACCCATCCCCAGAACATCTTCATCACCCCAAACTGAGCCTCCATACCCGCTGAACAACAGTGCCCCTTTTCTTTCCCTTCCCCAGCCCCTGGCAACCACCCTTCTACTTTCTGTCCCTTGAGTCTGTCTACTCTGGGTACCTCATAGAAGCGGAATCACACAGTACTGTCTGTCTGTGACTGGAGTATTTCACTCACTACAATGTCCTCAAGTTTCATCCATGTTGTAGCATGTGTCAGAATTTTCTTCTTCTTCTTCTTTTTTAAATCAGGGTCTCACGCTGTCATCCAGGCTGGAGTGCAGTGGGCTGCTCACAGCTCACTGCAGCCTCAACCTGCTGGGCTCAGGTGATTCTCCCACCTCAGCCGCCTGAGTAGTTGGAACTGCAGGTATACCACTCTACCTGGCTATTTTTTTGTTTGTAGAGATGAAGTTTCCTTATGTTGCCCAGGCTGGCGAACTCCGGGACTCAAGCAATCCTCTCACGTCAGCCTCCCAAAGTGCTGGGATTACAGAGGTGAGTCACCGTGCTCAGCCTGAGAATTTTCTTTCTTTTTTTTTTTTTAAGGGTGAATAATATTTTATGATATGTATACACCACATTTTGTTCATTCACTGATGGACACTTGAGTTGCTTCTACCTTTTGGCTATTGGGAATTATGCTAGGAACATGGTTGCACAAATGTCTACTGGACTGGAGTCCTTGCTTTTAATTCTGTGAGTATATACCCAGATGTGGAATTGCTAAACACTGTGAGATGCGATCGTCTTCTGATCACTTTTTACAAGAGGATGCACGGCCTCAGGGCAACTTATTCAGCTAGTGGTAAGCAGAGGGCAGTCACCCTGTTCTGCTCAGCTCTGGGCTGCAGCAGTAGACTCACTAAGGGCTCATCTCTGCCCTCTGTCACGCACTGCCAGGAACAAGTTGCTAAATCTCCCTGCCATTGGGTTTCCTATTGCTTACAAAGAGGATCAAACGGCTGACTGTGGCCATGCATGGTGGCTCACACCTGTACTCCCAGTGCTTTGGGAGCCTGAGATGGGAGAATCACTTGAGGCCAGGAGTTCAAGACCAGCCTGGGCAACATAGCGAGCCCCCCCCATCTCTACAAAAAAATGTTTTAAAAATTAGCCAGACAGCTGGGCATGGATTCCCAGCACTTTGGAAAGCTGGGGTGAAAGGATTGTCTGAGTCTAGGGTTTAAGACCAGCCTGGGCAACTTGGTGAGACCTCATCTCTACAATAAATCAAAAAAATTAGCCGGGAGTGGTGGCAAGTGCCTGTAGTTCCAGCTACTTGGAAGGCTAAGGCGGAAGGATCTCCTGAGTCCAGGAGGTCAAGGTTATGGTGGCCATGAGCATGCCACTGCACTCCAGCCTGGATGACAGGGAGACCTCGACTAAAAAAAAAAAAAAAAAATTAGCTAGACGTAATGGCACATGCCTGCAGTCCCAGCTACCCCGGGGGGTAAGGTGGGAGGATCGCTTGAGCCCAGGAGGTGGAAGCTACAGTGAGCTAAGATCAAGCACTGCACTCCAGTATGAGAGACAGAGTAAGGCCCTGTCTTTAAAAATTAAATTAAATTGGCTGGCCACGGTGGCTCAAGCCTGTAATCCCAGCACTTTGGAAAGCTGAGGCAAGAGGATTCCTGAGCCCAGGGGTTTCAGACCAACCTGGGCAACTTGGTGAGACCTATCCTTATAATAAATCAAAAAATTGGCCGGGTGTGGTGGTACATGCCTGTAGTTCCAGCTACTTGGAAGGTTGAGGTGGAAGGATCGCCTGAGCCCAGCAGTTCGAGGCTGCAGTGGCCGTGAGTGTGCCACTGTACTCCAGGCTGGGTGACGGAGTGGGACTCCAAATCAAAAATAAATAAATGATAATAATAAAATTTAATTTAAAAGGCTGGGGGAAGTGAGCAGTGAGGCAGCATGTGTGGTGCCAAATGCACAGCCCCTGTCCACCCAGAATGGTCCCTGGGGACCAGCTCTCCTTAGTACTAAAGCAGCCACAGGACATCCCAGGCCTGGCCGTCTTCTCCCCACGCAGCACGTGCGGTAGCCTCGACAGTCCCTGTGTGAGGCCCACCCAGGGTCCAGTCCCCGCCGTCTTCTTCAGCTGCCCAATCCCAACTGTGTTCACCAGGCAGGTGGGCGTGGCCATGACACCCAATTCTAGCCAAGGAACGGGAAGAGAAAATGTCGAAGTGAGGCTGATTTTCTTAAACATGTTTTTATTTCAATTTTTGGATAGGAAAACATTTGCATGACTTCAAAGTCCAAAGTATGAAAGGAGAAACATACACCACTGACTCACTTCCATCCCTGTCCCCTCCACCAGCTTCCTCTACCTCCTGCTTTATTTAAAGTTTCATAGGCTAGGCAGGCTTGATGGCTCATGCCTGTAATCCTAGCATTTTGGGAGGTGGAGGCGGGAGGACCGTCTGAGCCCACGAGTTCGAGACCAGCCTGGGCAACATAGCGAGACCTCGTCTCTACAATAAATTAAACAATTGGCTGGGCATGGTGGCTGTAATCCCAGCTACTTGGAAGGCTGAAGTGGAAGGACTGCCTGAGCCCAGGAAGTCGAGACTGCAGCGAGCCATGATCGTGCCACTGCATTCTAGCCTGGGCAACAGAGTGAGACCCTGACTCAAAAAAAAAAAGTAATTGTTTTCTTTTTTGTTTGTTCCTTTCCCTTGCAAACACAGCCGTGTTTGTGTCTATTTCCTTCCTTCCTTTTTTTTTTTTTTGAGTTGGAGTCTCACTCTGTCGCCTAGACTGGAGTGCAGCGGCCACTCCCGGCCACCGCAGCCTCGACCCGCTGGGCTCTGGCGATCCTTCCGCCTCAGCCTTCCGAATAGCTGGAACTGCAGGTGCGCGCTACCACGCCCGGCTCATTTTTTGATTAATTGTAGAGATGAAGTCTCGCCAAGTTACCCAGGCAGATCTCGAACCCGCAGGCTCAGGCAATCCACTCACCTCGGCCTCCCAAAGTGCTGGGATTACAGGCTGAGCCACCGAGCCCGGCCTTTCCTTCTTTTCTTACATGTGAGGATACACATCAATATAGCTATATTATCCACCATCTATCGATCCATCCATCCATCTATCTACATTGTCCCTGCTCTTTTTTACTTATATTCTTGAATCTTGGAGCTCACTCCGTAGCTCTATGAGCAGAGTACCCTTGTTTCTTTTTTACTGCTTAGTATTTGACTGTGGCTACATTATAGATTATCCAAACACTCCCTTATTGATGAACACTTGGGTTATTTCTAGTGCTTTATTATAATAAATAACGCCACAGTGAATAATTGTGTGCGTGAGCCATTCTGCATCTATGCCTGCTACCACTTGGGATAGATTTCTAGAAGCAGGGTTGTTGGGCTGAAGGGTAGGACTACACATTATTGTGCTACCTGTTGCCAAATTCTCTGCTGCTGCCGTGGTACCATTTGCCTCTGGGAAGCCTTTTGTTTGCTTTATTTTCATCTCCTTTCTTCCTGCCTTCCTGCCAGAACTTGATTCTGAAAAGTACAGCAGCCGCCTCACAACTGAGAAGATGAAAGCCGTCCCTAAGGATGGCAGAGCTGGAAAACAAAAGAACTCTCGAGGCCTCTCCAACCCACCAGCTCAGTCCTCCACAGCCTGCCTCTGAGCTCCTTGTTAGGGGAGAAATAGAAACTCCTCACCTGTATAGCCCTGGTTATTCAGCCACCTATTACTTACAGCCAAAGACAATATAGTAATTTAAATATTGGGTGCATTTCATTGAAATTATTTTTATTGAAAAGCTTGTAGCTCATTAGTAAGTTGGTATCTATTATTGCAAGCTGTGCTGTCCAATATGGTAGACTACCCATATATGGCCATTTAAATTCAAGTGAGGCCGGGCTTGGTGGCTCAGCCTGTAATCCCAGCGCTTTGGGAGGCTGAGGTGAGTGGA
>NW_007260120.1:1096676-1100450 GCF_000164805.1 Carlito syrichta
AAAAAAAAAAAAAAAAAAAAATCAGTGCCTCAGTGGCACTAGCTCATTTCAAGACTCCAGTGGACACAGGATTCTAGTGGTTGCCATACTGGGCAGCACATTATAGAATTATTGCCATCATCACAGAAGGTTCTACATTGCTGACACAATTTTACATAGCACTGAGGGGCCACTCTGGTTATAAACATTTAAGAAACTGCCATTCTGATGACCACTTGTGTCTTCCAAAGGATTACGAGAAATATAACTCTATGTGAGATTAAGCTCATCAGTCGGTAAGTCCAATATCACGATACAAGATGTGACCTGCCTCTGCTTCTTCCTTTTTTTTAGAGTTGGAGTCTCATTCCTGTTGCCCAGGCTGGAGTGCAGTGGCACACTCACGGCCACCGCAGCCTCCACCTGCTGGACTTTGGTGATCCCACCATCTCGGCCTTCCAAGTAGCTGGAACTACAGACACATGCCACCATGTCTGGATAGTTTTTGTGATTTATTGTAGAGATGAGGTGAGACCAAGTTGTGCAGGCTGGTCTCGAACCTGTGGGCTCAGGCAATCCTCTTGCCTCGGCCTCCCAAAGTGCTGGGATGACAGGCTGAGCCACCGCGCCCGGCCCGCTTCATCCATCATCAAAGAAAACCCACTCCCTGTGGCTTCTGCCTCCCCATCAAGGGTGTCTGTGCTGCAGAAAATAGCCCCACCAGCATCCCTTTCAAAGGTATGGCCCTGTCACACACTCTAAGTGCACCTTTCAGAAATAGAATGTGCTGGCCAAAAATATAAAGAAAAACACGATCACCAGAACAGGTAAGCAGTGCACTGTGAAGAAGACATGATTTTGTCCATAATGGGAAAGCAGTGCAGAATCGTAAACACCACTACAGAGGAAATTTAGGGGCAGAGAGCCCAGAGAGGGTGGGAAAGGACTTCCCACCTCCACTTCAGTTTCACAGGGAGAGGCAGGGCTGAGAGGCAGAAAGCAGGGAGGACGGTAGCAAGTTTCCGAAGCTTTGGGGGTTTTCACATGGTGAGAATGCCCATATTGTGTGAGCAGATAAAGTGAAATCATCTGTCAGCCTGTCTGTTCACATCACTGTGCTATTCATAGAGCACGTACCTCTTCCCCCAATGCAACACCATATGCCTCTTCTCTTACCTAATTAGGTGCAGGATGTGTGGGTATCCTGGGGACCTAGAACGTTTTCTCTGGTCTGTGGCACGTGGGAGAACTCAAGTGGCCATCTTGGGCCCTCCTGAAGAACATTCTTCAGAGATGTCAAGAGCCAACTGGGAACTATATTAGTTAATAAATTTGAGGGCCGGGCATGGTGGCTCATGCCTATAATCTCAGTGCTCTGGGAGGCCAAGGAGAGAGGATTACTTGAGGCTAAGAGTTCAAGGCTGCAGTGAGCCATGATCACGCCACTGTACTCCAGTCTGAGTGACAGAGTGAGACTCCATCTCTAGAAAATAAGAAGAAATTTGAAATGAGCTTTGACTCCTGCCTTCTACAGCACCGTGAGAAAAGACAGGAAAGAAGATGTCAATATCTTTTGGGCTCCTAAGATGCGACTGGACACCTCGTCCTGCCTCTGCTGCTTACAGAGCCTGAGTCCCATGACCCATCACTGTCATCATCACCCCACAGACATGTGGGACTCCTTTGCTCCTCTATCCCTCCACAACCCTGTGTAACTCAACCATCCACCCACTCTGTGTCTACATCTGAACACTGGTGGAGATAACACTCAACTTGTGGTAGCCGGGCTTGGGGGAGGGGAAGATAGGAGTTATTGCTTCATGGGGACAGAATTTCAGTTCTGGACGGTGGGGATAGTTGGACAACAATGAGAATGGACTTGATGCCCTGAACTGAACGTTTGAAGATGGTTAAAGTGGCAAAAGTGGTATATTTTACCACAATTTTTTTAAATGTTAAAAATACACCAGGCACAGTGACTCATGCGTGTAATTCCAACACTTTGGGAGGCTGAGGCAGAAGGATTGCTTGAGCCCAGGAGTTCGAGACCAGCCTGGGCAATATAGCAAGACTTCATTTCTACAAAAAAAATTTTTTTTTTGAGTTGGAGTCTCACTCTGTCTCCCAGACTGTAGTGCAGTGGCACGCTCCCGGTCACCGCAGCCTCGACCTGCTGGGCTCTGGTGAGCCTTCTGCCTCAGCCTTCCAAGTAGCTGGAACTACAGGTGTGCGTTACTATGCCTGGCTAATTTTTTTGATATATTGTCGAGACGAGGTCTCGCCAAATTGCCCAGGCGAGTCTCAAACCTGCAGGCTCAGGCAATCCACTCACCTCAGCCTCCCAAAGCGCAGGATTACAGGCTGAGCCACCGAGCCCGGCTTCTACAAAAATTTTTAAAAATTAGCTGGGCATGGTGGCATGCACCTTCAGCCCCAGCTACTCAGGAGGGTGACGCAGGAGGATCATCTGAGGAGGCTGAGGCTGCGGTGAGCTGTGATTGTGTCACTGCACTCCAGCCTGGGCGACAGTGAGGTCCTGCCTCAAAAAAAAAAGGCCGGATTCGGTGGCTCAGCCTGTAATCCCAACACTTGGGAGGCTGAGATGAGTGGATTGCCTGAGCCTGCAGGTTCGAGACCAGTCTGAGCAACTTGGCAAGACCTTGTCTCTACAATAAACAAACAAACAAAATTAGTTGGATATGGCAGCCTGTAGTAGTTCCAGTTACTTGGAAGGTTGAAGCAGAAGGATCACTGGAGCCCAGTGGGTTGATGCTGGAATGGCCATGAGTGTGCCACAGCACTCTCAGCCTGGGCGACAGAGTGAGACTTCAACTCAAAAAAAAAAAAAAAAAGTTTTGGATAGACAGTACAATATGGGCATACAACATTGTGAATGCAGAGAATGCCATTGATTTGTACACTTAAAAAGAGCTAAAATGCAATTTTTATGTTAATATAGTTTAAACACACAAAAAATTTTTCTCAAACCCTAATGCTTGACCCTGGGCTTTGATTCTCCCATGCTCAAGACCCTTATTCCTGCACGATTCTCTCTTGTTCCAACACCTTCAACCTCTCATGTCTCTCTGCCACTCTCCACCTCCCCTGGTCCTCGAGAGACCATTTAAACCAACATACAAACACGCTCCCTTTCTCCTGCCAGGAAAAAACTCCCGTGACCTGCTTTCCACCTCCTCCTGTCAGACCTCCACCCCTTCCCATCCTGGAATAGTGTCCAGGTTCCTCTCTCTCATCTTATCCCAGCCAGCCAGCCCTTTACCCTAACCTGTCCACAGTGAGCTCTATGTCCCCCCATCAAATGACCACTCAGTCTTCTTTTTTATTTTTATTTTTGAGACAGAGTCTCCCCCTGTCACCCAGGCTGAATTGCAGTGGAACAATCATGGCTGACTGCAGCCTCGACGTCTTGGACTCAAGTGATTTCTCTTGTCTCAGCCTCCCAAGAAGCTGGGACTACAGGTGCATGCCACCACACTCATATAATTTTTTAATTTTTTTGTAGTGATGAGGTCTCACTGTGTTGCCCAGGCTGTTCTCAAGCGAGACCTTGTCTCTTCAAAATCAAAAAAATTAGCTGGGTGTAGTGATGCATGACTGTAGTCCCTGATACTTGGGACGTGGCAACAGAGTGAGACTCTAACTTAAAAAAAAAAAAATGTACATAATATTTCTGAGTAAAGCCGGGCTCGGTGGCTCAGCCTGTAATCCTGCACCTTGGGAGGCTGAGGTGAGTGAATTGCCTGAGTCCATGGGTTCAAGACCCGCCTGGGCAAC
>NW_007260120.1:1100754-1104923 GCF_000164805.1 Carlito syrichta
GGGCAAGTTGGCGAGACCTCATCTCTACAATAAATCAAAAAAATCAGCCGGGCGTGGTAGTGCATGCCTGTAATTCCAGCTACTCAGAAGGCTGAGGTGTAAGGGATCGCCTGAGCCCAGCAGGTGAAGGCTGCGGTGGCCGGGAACGGCCACGGCACTCCAGTCTGGGCGATAGAGTGAGACTCCAACTCAAAAAAAACCCAAACCATTGAGTGAGAGAACCATTGAGTGAGAGAACCCATGTGACCAGAGCATAGGGAATGAGCTGGCGTGAGGTTCAAGATGACGCTTAGAGACGGAGGCTGGGCTCAAGCCATGTTGGGAGTTTAGATGGGATTGTAGGGCCAGGGAAAGCCAGTGGAGGGTGAAAGATGGGGCGTGGGAGTATGGCATTTAATATTTGGGGGGTTTGGCTTCGGTGTACTGATGAGAGTGGGAGGCAAAAGTCCTGGAGCAAGACTTTGCAGGAGTCCAGGCCAGGGTGGCGGTGGAGATAGACGGGGGATAGAGAGGGTGATGGAGAAAAGTGCTGAGATTCGGGCTGTGTTTTATTCTTTCTTTCTGTATCTATCTATCTATCTACCTATCTATCTTCTATCTATCAACCTATCTATTTATTGAGTTAGGGTCTCACTCTGTCACCCAGGCTGGAGTGCAGTGGCCCTATCTCAGCTCACCACAGCCTCAACCTCCTGGGCTCAGGCGATCCTCCCGCCTCAGCCTCCTGAGCAGCTGAGACTACAGATACGTGTCACCATGCCGTTAATTTTTTAAACATTTTTTGTAGAGACGAGGTCTCACTATGTTGCTCAGGCTGGTCTTGAATTCCTGGGCTCAAATAGTTCTGCCACCTCGGCCTCCTAAAGCGCTAGGATTAAAGGTGTGAGCCACTAGGTCCAGCCTATTGCATTTCAATGTAGATGAAAAGAAGTAGAGGCATTTGAAACCATTTTGTACATACGTGTTTCAGAGACAAGAAGGCAGGAGTGCAGCTGAGGGCTGGATCCTGGCCCTGGGCAGAGCCAGGCACACAACTGTTCCCGCAGCAGATAGGGAAGAACAGGCCTTGCTTCAACTCCAAGTCACGCAGGGTATCGAATGTATTTGTTTGTTTCAAGCATAGACAAAGTCTCGTTATGTTGCCTAGGCAAGACTGGAACTCTGGGCTCAGGCAGTCCTCCTGCCTCCTGAGTATGGGTCTACCCTTTTATTTATTTTTTATTTTATTTATTTATTTTTTGAGTTGGAGTCTCACTCTGTCTCCCAGACTGTAGTGCAGTGGCACGTTCCCGGCCACCGCAGCCTCGACCTGCTGGGCTCCGGCGATCCTTCCGCCTCAGCCTTCCAAGTAGCTGGAATTACAGGCGTGCACTACTACGCTCGGCTGCTTTTTGATTTATTGTAGAGATGAGGTCTCGCCAAGTTGCCCAGGAGGGTGTCGAAACCGCGGACTCAGGCAATTCACTCACCTCAGCCTCCCAAAGGCGCGGGATTACAGGCTGAGCCACCAAGCCTGGCTTATTTTTTATTTTTATTTTTTTATTTTTTGAGTTGGAGTCTCACTCTGTCACCCAGACTGGAGTGCAGTGGCCACTCCCGGCCACCGCAGCCTCAACCTGCTGGGCTCTGGCGATCCTTCCGCCTCAGCCTTCCAAGTAGCTGGAACTACAGGCGCGCGCTACCACGCCCGGCTAATTGTTTTTTCTTTTGATTTATTGTAGAGATGAGGTCTCACCAAGTTGCCCAGGTGGGTCTCGAACCCGCGTGGGTCTACCCTTTTAAAAAGCAAAGTCAGAGGCAGGACCCATCCCCAAAAGGAAATGCCAACAGAGCCTCTCCTTATTTCTTAAAAGGAAAAAATGATTTCCTTTTACTGTTTAGTCTAATAAGCAGGAATCTGCAAGCCTCTGGCTCCATCCTCTGCATTGTGAAGTTGAGAAACATTCTGCAGGACTTTCAAGCCATCAAAAGTTAAAAAAAAAATCACAGAAAGGCAAGATTGGGGTGAGCTGTTGCTAAGAATTTTCTTTAATTTGTGGCTATTTCAAGATATGTCATTCCATATTTTCTTAGCCTCATCCTAATTTTCTTTTCTTTCTTCCCAATTATAAGACTAAACAACAAGAATGATACTCTTAGGAGAGTAAGAATGATACGGCAGGGTTCGGTGGCTTAGCCTGTAATCCCAGCAATTTGGGAGGCTGAGGCAAGTGGATGGCCTGAGCTCGCGGGTTCGAGACCAGCCCAGGCAAGTTGGTGAGACCTCATCTCTACAATAAATCCAAAATTAGTTGGGTGTGGTAGCACACACCTGTAGTTCTGGCTACTTGGAAGGTTAAGGCAGAAAGATCACCGGAGCTCAGCAGGTCGACGCTGGGGTGGCTGTGAGTGTGCCACTGCATTCCAGCCTGGGCAATGGAGTGAGACTCCAACTCAAAAAAAAAAAAAAAAAAAGAATGAAACTCTTATCTTTAGGAAAATAATAACTGAAGGGATACCGAATGAAATGAGCAACTGTTATCCACTGTGTGGTCCCCACAGCAGAAATGAGATAGGAGTCAGGTTTCCCACCTGAGCCAACAGCTTTTCTCACCTCTCTGGGGTCTAGCACTTCTTACATTTATTGAGTTTTACTCCTAGCATGTACCCCAAGAAAGAGTTCTCACATAAAAGTCAACGTCAACCACAATGTCTAGCATTTTCTGGTCAGGAACAAGTATAGAGCCAAAGAGAGAAAGAAAGAAGGCTCCATTTTCTCAGCTCTGTGAGATTACGGAATTGGAAGATGGGGTGGGTGACAGCTAGAAGGAGCTAGAGAAACTGTTGCCAACAACAAAACAGAATGGGCTGGTGCGGTGGCTTACACCTTATTCCTGGCACTTTGGGAGGCTGAGGCAGGAGGATCACTTGAGGCCAGAAGTTCAAGACCAGGCTGGACAAACAAAGGAAGAGCCTGTCTACAGAAAATAAGATAATTAGTTGGGAGTGGTGGTGTACACCTGTAGCTCTAGTTAGCTGGAAGGCTGTGGCAAGAGGCTCGCTTGAGCTCAGGAATTGGAGGCTGCAATGCTCTGATGGTACCACTGCACTCAAGTCTGGGCAACAGAATGAGACCCTGTCTCTAAAATTAAAAATTTAATGAATTGGCTGGGTGCAGTGGCTCACGCCTATAAACCAGGCAATTTGGGAGGCCGAGGTGAGAGGACTGCCTGAGCCCATGGGTTCGAGACCAGCCTGGGCAACATGGCGAGATCGCACCTCTACAATAAATCAAGAAAAATTAGCTGGGCAAGGTGGCACGTGCCTGTGGTTCCAGCCACTTGGAAGGCTGAGGCGGAAGGATCCCCTGGGCCCAGCAGGTCGAGGCTGCATGGTGGTGAGCGTGCCACTGCACTCCAGCCTGGGTGACAGAGTGAGACTCCGACTCAAAATAATAATAATTAACAAATTTAAATTTAAAAACCGCAGAATCAGAAGAGGACAGAAAGGAGAAACTGGGATGGAACCATGAGTAGGGGGCTGGAAAGGCCCTGTGGTGGAGAGGAAGAGGATGGGGTGGGGGTGAGGAAAACAAGCCTCAGAGCTACAGTGAGACGGCGGTTGCCAGGACTTGAGAACGCTGGCTGTGTGCTTGGCTGGCCGCAGCCCAGAAAACTTTAACTCAAAGGAGTCATTTGAGTTTAATACTCCCCCAGGACTGTGGGAGAGGAAAAAAGGAAGGGAGGAAAAAAAGTCAGAAGTCTCACGAGGAGGGAGCTTTTTGTTTTAAAGGACTCCCTCTTGGGCCTGTCCTTAATTTTCTGGGTTTTGTTCCTGGTTTAAAAGGAGAAGTTTTATGTCACCCATGAGAGTCTGCATTTTTGTGGGATTCAAATATTCCTTAATTAGGTGTTGTCTCTTTACAGAAAGAAAAGACGCCTTTTATTTCATTTTACTTTGCTATTTTAATTTACTCCCTTTCGTGTCTAATAACTAGGTAGGGAAATGTGAAACAGATGCTGTGAAATATTACAAACTTTGCTCCCTGGGAATGTTGAGGAGGCCCTCCGATCATCTCCTGTCCCAAAGCGGGGTGCCTGGGGGGTCCCCAAATCCCAGGCCTGGCAAACTCTGTATCCCACCCCACCTTCCTTCTTTTTTGGTTGATGGGGGGGGGGGGAGGATGGGGG
>NW_007260120.1:1105206-1106756 GCF_000164805.1 Carlito syrichta
CAATCCTTCCGCCTCAGCCTTCCAAGTAGCTGGAACTACAGGCGCGTGCTACCACACCCGGCTAATTTTTTTTGATTTATTGTAGAGATGAGGTCTCGCCAAGTTGCCCAGGTGGGTCTTGAACCCATGGGCTCAGGCAATCCACTCACCTCAGCCTCCCAAAGTGCTGGGATTACAGGCTGAGCCACCGAGCCCAGGTTCTTTGTCCCTTTTCTAAGTAGTAACCACCACTCCCAGGAGGGTCGAGCTACTTCATCTAGAAAGACAGAATTTGCCCCTGAGAAATTCTGGAAAATCTGAAAGGGGAAAAAAAAAATCACAACAAAAAAGCAGAAATAGCCGGGAAATGTTTGGCCTTGGTCTACCAGGCACTGCCTGGTGTTTTCATTGTGTTCCAGCTTTGAAAAAGTGACAGAAAAGGGAAGGGGCTGCAGTTTTTCTACTGCTGAAAATGGCGGGGGGGGGGGGGACACACACCCTATCTTGCTCAGGGTTGACCCTTCAGCAAGGGTCAGTAGTTGTCTGCAAACTGCAGAAGCCTCCCAAGGGATCTGAAACACAAATTTGCAGGGCAGCTCAGGGCACGGGTTTCCGTCTACTGAGTTGTGTATGATGCTTATACGCTCATTTTGCTGGCAAAAGAGCCTGTCATAAAATGTAATACTGACTATAAAACAAATCAGTGCTTTGAAACGACTTGCTTCAGATGTTTTCATAAATCCCTAATGGCTCAGGCACTGCCTGCTATTGATAATATTAATGTGTTAATAGTTCCTCCAAAGTGAGCAATGGGTAGGTCTGAACGAACACCCACACACACACACACACACACACACACGCATGCACGCGCACGTGCGCACAAAGATGGAGATGCCTTGGAACTGGAAGACAACAGTTTGGCTCTCCCTTGAATTCTAGCTGTACTCTGCTGATCTCAGAAAGCCAGAGCCAGAGGAGACATCTGAGATTCTGGATTCTTGGCTGGAGTGCCCCTTTAAAGTGTTTTAAATGGGTTCATAAAAAGTATATTATATAGGTACATATGCACATATAAAAGCATGCAGACACACCCATGTTCACGGTGGTAGTGCTCACAGTAGCCAGGAGGTGGGAGCAACCCCAAGTGTTTACAGAAAAAAGGGTCAACAAAATGTGGTCTATCCACACAGTGGAATATTACTTGGCCATGACAAGGAGTGCAGTTCTGACGCACACGATCTCATGGATGGACGCTGAGTGAAACAAGCCGGACACAAAAGGCCAAATGCTGCACGGTCCCACATATATGAGGTACCTAGAGAGGTCATATTTAGAGACAGAAAGTTGGGTGGGGTTGCCAGGGGCTACAGAGAAGGAATGGGGAACTGTCTTTTCATAGGCACAGAGATTCCCTTTGAGCAGATGAAAAGGATCTAGAGATGGATGGTGGCGATAATCACACAAGAATGAGGATGTGCTTAATGCAGCTGAATTGTATGCTTTAAAATGGTGGAAGCAGCCGGGCTCGGTGGCTCAGCCTGTAATCCCGCGCCTTTGGGAGGCTGAGGTGA